>NW_023270433.1:34282795-34442053 GCF_011800145.1 Mirounga leonina | reverse complement strand
GAACACACACACAGAGACACACACGCACATGCACACACATACACAAACACATGCGCACTCACGCACACACAGAGACACATGCACGTGCGCACACACAGACACACAGACACACCCACACTCGCACACACACAAACACACATGAACACACACGCACACACACAGACACACGCACACGCACAGACACACACGCACACACACAGACACACATGCACATGTGCACACACACACAGACATGCGCACACACAGACACATGCATGCGCGCACACATAGACAGACACACCCACACTCGCACACACATACACAAACACACATGAACACACACAGACACACATGCACATGCGCACACACACATACACACACACAGACACGTGCACACACACACAGGCACACACCCAGACACACAGGGCCACACACAGTTTTGAGACTGTGTCTGGCACAGAGCTGAGCTTGGCACAGAGCAGTCGCTCCGCTGAAATTGTTCATTGTCTTAAGAGAGTGGGGGACACCAGGCTGTGGAGGGACAGAGGAAGAGAGGCTGGGAAGCCTGGCATGTTGTGGAGAAGATGGCCCGGGAACTCGGCTTTGAAGGAACAGGAGGGTAGAAAATAAACAGAGACAGAGGAATGGGTAGTTTGGGCAGAGGAGATGGTGCAGGCAAGGGCCTGGAGGTGGAGAACAATGTGTGTGTAGGGAAAAGCCAGGAGTGTTGCTGTGGAAGGGCATGGCGTGTGTGGATGTCCAAGGAAGACAGATCAGAATGTGGCAGAGGAGAGAGGGGCCACCAGTACCCCCAGTTCTTGCCCAACCATGAAATCTCGCCAGCTGGGCGCGACCAGGTGTATCAGGAGGATGGGTGAGTAGCGTCGTCAAATAAAAGACAGGATACTGTTAAACTTGAATTTCAGATAAAAATGAAAATTTTGTTTTGGGATAAGTATGCTCCAAATAAGCATGGGGCACCCTTACACTAAAAATGGATTCATTGTTTATGTGTCACTTGAACTTAACTGGGCGTCCTGCACTTGTATTTGCTGGCTCTGGCAGCCCCACACGTACAGAATGCGGTCCTGCTGTAGCATCAGGGGCATCATTACCATTTTTTGGGCCATTGCTTCATAAGCAAAGACAGATCGACGTGTGTGAATCCCCACCGCACCTAAATGCAGATAAACATGACGAACGGTAATGGTTCCAGAGGAGCCAACGGGAGCGTTTTCAGGAGCAGGTGAGCGATGGGCGTGCTGGAAATGAGCATCTGGGCGCCGAAGCTCTAGGCCCCACCTGCCATGCCTGGAGTGTGAGATTCACCAAGAGTCTCTTCTGAAGAAGCGAGACTCCGGTCTGGAGAAACAAGGCTGGAAGTAGTGATTGGGTCCCAGGGTAGCCCACTTAAAGTCCATTCTGCTCCTACGGGGCAGAGTTTTAGTAATGTCATGAGAGAGGCTTGTGTGGGGGGTTGCCTGGAGCCCCACTTCTATTTGGAACCTATTTCTGTGGTGATCGGAGCTCTGTGGTCCTTGACTAGGAAGGAAAGATGGAGGCATCAGAAACAGACTTCCTTCAACCCAACCCTGGCTGCAGTGGTCTCTGGGCTTAGGGGTGGGGGAGGGGAGAGAACATGCGTATTATTGGAAACTGGGGAGTAATAAAGAAGGTGAGTTCCCCCTCACCTCTTCTCTCTAGCTGTCAAACCCTCAGGGGAGGAAGTAGCATGTACCATGCACTGGCTATGAGCTAAATGCTTTGGGCACATTATCTTAGGTAATTTTACACTTGCTGGGTGTTATCTCATTTTACAGGGATAGAAACTAATGCTCAGAGAGGTGAAAGAAGCTGCCTAAGGTCATATAGTGCAAAAACAGCAAAGGCAGGACTTGACCTGGGTCTATATAGCTCCCAAATCTTGTTTTTTCTCATTGGAAATAATGCCCATTATGGGCAGCAGAACCTGATGTCAAGATTCCACATTTCCGACTCTCTGAGCTGCCCATAGTTCCTGATAGTCTCAACATGGACCGGCCACTCATTTATCCACCAGGACCCTTGCTTGGTGGGTGCCAAAACTGGTGGCTGTTGTCATGTTCCCTGGAGGAACTCAGTGTCACTGCTACTTTCCCCAAAGCCCTCCCACACCCCTATCACTCCTGGACTACTTAATCTCTGGGGTCTCTCAGCCTCGGTTCACACCTGTTCATGACCCCCCCCCCTGCCCCCCGGAATTATTGGTGATCCCTAGTGAAGAGCTCCTGAGGTGGGGGATGGGGCAAGAACTGAGTTGGTTCTGTCTTCCTTCTGGGTACTCCAAATGTGTCCACGGAAGGGAGAGAGGTGAGAGCCTCACAGTCTTTCCCGAGCTACAGCAGTCCAGTCAAGAAAGCTGGTCCACTTGCTTAAATGCTGATCATTCTAGACTGAGCTCATCTGCCTGGATTGTTTAATATCTGATGCCTCAGTAGGCATCAGATGTCTCACTCCAGTGAAGTACTAGACAGGTATTCTGATAGGTGCAATGTTGCCAGATAAAATATAGGACACATAATTAAATTTGATTTTCAGGTAAACAACAAATAATTTTTTAGTTAAGTAGGTCTCAAATTATAACTATCTGCCCAGTGATCCTGAGGGCCTAGAGCTGATCCAGAAAGGTGACTGGGGTTGCCTCTGTCTCCAAATTGTCCCCAACATATTATACCAAAAAATTATCCATTGTTTATTTGAAATGCACATTTAACTAGGTGTCCTGTTGTTGTTTTTGCTAATTCTGGAAACTGTAGATATGTGAGTGGTCCTCCTTCCATACTAGTTCAGGGACCCAGGCTCCATCACCTTCTGGCCGTGATACTTTCAACCTGTAATTTTCAAGGTCATGATGCTTATTAGCATGAGATTGGTGAAAAGGGAATGAGCGTGGAAGATCATGTGGGGAGATTTATATGTGACTAGACCACCTGGCTCTGCTCTCATTCCATTGACCAGAACCAAGAACAATGACCATGCCCAACTGCAAGGAACTCTGGGAAATGTAGTTCAGCTCATTGCTCAAGAGACATGGAAAGAGGCTTCATGAAGAGCTGGCCATTAAAAAGGAAGGGGTGCTTTTAAAAGAAGGCATGATGCCTTCCTTCTCTAGGGTCATCTTTGGGGGGGGGGTCATTTTAAGTCTACGGCTTTATTTCAGCAAACATGCACTCCAGGAGGGAACAAACCTCTGCCTGTGTTTGTTGATGATAATTCTTCCCTCTGCTTCCTTTGCAGAAAGCAAACAAACAGAACATTTATTTTTTCTGTGTTGAGAATAGTTTTTTCTAGACAAAGTCCTGGTAATGGATTGTCAAGTTTTATGTTCTTAAACAAGCAGCAACAGGGAGAGTCATAATTTGAATCTTGGCATCCACCAGAACTGGGATGAATCCTGGTCGGGCCTGGTACCACCTACTAGCTGTGGGACCTTGGACAAATTACTTAACCTCTCTGAACTGCAGTTCCATTATCTGTGAAATGGGGCTAGTGGAATTTATCTAATTGGTTTCTATGAGGACACAGCATGGTCCAGCACGTGGCAGGTCACTGGAGCTCAAGAAACAGGAATGACCGGGCGCCTGGGTGGCTCAGTTGGTTAAGCGACTGCCTTCGGCTCAGGTCATGATCCTAGAGTCCCGGGATCGAGTCCTGCATTGGGCTCCCTGCTCAGCGGGGAGTCTGCTTCTCCCTCTGACCCTCCCCACTCTCATGCTTTCTCTATCTCATTCTCTCTCTCAAATAAATAAATAAAATCTTAAAAAAAAAAAAAAAAAAAGAAACAGGAGTGACCTCCCTGCTCCTGTCCCCTCTATGTTCCTGTACCAGGGCCTTTTCTTGATCCTGAGCTGAGCCTATCTGGGGGACTGATGAGAGGGCCTCCAGGAATCTGCCTGCAGCACCCAGGTGAGCTGACAAACTCAGCTTGGCAATAAGCCTAGAATCATCAGCAAAGAGTAGTATCTGAGGGTTTTTCTCCTGGTCCAAGTCCATCGTGGACTCATGTCTGGGGCCTGTGGGGAGGGAGCTGCACTGGGTAAGCATGGGAAGGCCTGTTCTAGTCCAACCTCTGCAAATCACTGGAACACAAGCCTCCTTGCAGTGGAAGAGGGGGGAGAGACAGTCCCCACAGAGACAGAGACTGGCTGTGAACCACATACAGGTCCCAGTGCATCTGGGGTGGAGAAGGCACACCCAGTGGAAGGTGGCTTACAGGTGGCCCCCAGGACAGGCGTGGCGTGTTCTGCCATGACTTGGTGGGAGCTGAAGGAAGAGATGAAGCAGTAGCTGATAGGACTGACTGGTAAAAATACAGGAGCTTTCCAGAACCGATTAAGGAGGTGCTGAAAGCAGCTAGAAATTTGGAATTATCAGGCAGAGGGCACAATGCATTAGTCAAACATTGACATCGGTGATGATGTGACTCCATTTTAAATGCAGAGCTGGTGTGGTGGGCCAACCCTGGTTACATTGTTTTCTTCAAAGAATAGCTCCCAAAAATGTGGTACATATACACAATGGAATATTATTCAAGTATAAGAAAGAAGGAAATCTTGCCATTTGCAATAGCATGGATGGACGTTGAGGACATTATGTGAAGTGAAATAAATCAAACAGAGAAAGACAAATATCATATGATCTCACTTATATGTGGAACCTGAAAAAAAAAAAGCCCCAAACAAAAAATGAACTTGTAGATACAGAGAACAGATTGATGGTTGACAGAGGCGGGAGTTGGAGGATGAGAGAAATGAGTGAAGGGGGTCAAAAGGTACAAACTTCCAGTTATAAAATAACCAAGTCCTGGGATGTAATGTGCAACATGGTGACTATAGTTAACAATACTGTGTTGTATATTTGAAAGTCATTAAGAGGTGGATCTTAAAAGTTCTCATCACAAGAAAACAGATTATAACTATATGAGACAATCGATGTTAACTATACTCACTGTGATCATTTCACAATATATACAAATATCAAATCATATTTTATATCTGAAATTAATATGTTATATATCAATTATCTCAATAAAAAATTGTGGAAGTATTTTAAAGGAAAATAAAAGAATAGCTCCTTCAACCAAATCTGATTGTTTTTTTGCATGGGTGTTTGCCCCTGACTCCCACCCCTCAAATGGTTTGCCTTCCCCCTTGGGGGTCTGTGCCCTTCACTAGAAATGGTTTGCCATCCTTGATGCAGACTCAACCTCTCTGTTCTTTTCCTGCTTGCATCCCACACCCCTCCTTATGGAAAGATTGTCTTCTGGTTTCTGAATCATTAATTTTGGGTGTGTGGCGCTTGCTGGCAGAGCTTTTTCTGCTCTGAAAAACTCGGATTATAAATAGTTCAATAATACATGTCTTCCTGTGTTTAAGATTCTGGCTTATGTAATTGGAAATCTGGATGTGAAGCAAGTTAAAGTTGATGCCATAAAGACAGTAGAATAATTAATCACATCTCTCTGTTTAATAGATTCAAGGGCACAGGAACAGCAGCCAGGGTGAGTCCTCGGGAGTGGCCCTCGCTGCTGTGGTGATCTTGGCAGGCACGGGGGTGGGTGGGGGGAAGGTGGGGGGAAGGGGCGCCAGAAATCAGCCCTCAGGGGTCAGAGGATGGGGCCTCCTCAGGGTGTGCTCCCCAAACGCCCTGAAGCCCAGCCTGGGGAGGTGTCAGGTGTCTGTTTGTCCCTCTCTCGGCCAGTAGCTCCCTGTCCCTGGATTCTGGCATGGCGTGTCTGTCCTCCTGCACATGGGAGCCTGCTCCAGCCTGCCCAACTGGCTTTCTAGATGCAGTGCTCTGATTAGAATAATCCCCGTGCAGCTCACAAAGGACTTCGGCATCCACTCTCCTGTTCTAGCCTCACAGCACTCCGTGAAGCAGTCAGAGTAGTTATTTGTTCCCTCCCTACTTGTCCTAGGGGAGAACGGAGGCTCTGCTGGGTTCTGGGGGAAATGGTCCATTTCACATAGATCTTTCTCAAAGTCACACAGCTCGTTGGTAGAGCCGGGTCTTGCATTCCCATCTGGGTGACTTCTCAGCCTGGGCTCTCTTGGCTCTGCCTCCCTGGCTCCCAGAGGGGTCAGGAGCACGAGGGGGTGGGCACCCACCTGACGAGGGCAGGGACGAGCAGCCAGCTAGAGAGCTGACGGTATGTGTGCATTTGTAAGGTGCCAGGCGCTGTTCTAAACCACGTTCACACATCACTTCATTGGTTCTTCACATCACCATCTGACGTAGCTGCTGTTATTGCTCCTGTTCTGTAGGTAAAGAAATTGAGGCTCAGGGAGGGTTAGAAACTTGTGCAAAGTCACACAGCTAGTAAGTGGTAGAGCTGGGATTTGAACTTGTGTTCATAATCGCTGTACCCTATGGGCTCCGTGGAAGCCTGTGAGCGACCTTGACGCAGGGTTGTTTTCTCACATGACTCGGCGCCTCCGTGTCTAGCCCAGGGCCTGGCACAGAGAAGGGGCTCATGTGGTGTTTAATGAAGGACTGGAGAGCCCAGCTTGGTGGGGTGCTCCTGCCTCTGCACTGGCCAGCTCCTCACTGTCTTCATTTATTCTTCTCACAAGTGTTTCCTGATCTGTCAGGCCCTGTCCTAGCCCTGGGGGATACAGCGGTGGATGAGCTGGTCTCTGCTTCTGTGGAGGCAGGTGGGGTACAGGGGGCCAGCTAATCATAAAGGGGTGTGGTATGTACATGTGAGCTCCCAGAATAGTGAGAAGAGTGTGATGACCCGCTTGCTCGGGACCTGAGAGCTGAGGATGCTGCCTGATTCCCAGCCGCCTGCGCAATCTTGGGGATTGGGTAACCTGGAAGACTGAGAAACAGGCTCGATCAGGATGGAGGCAGGACTAGCATGTGTGTAGAGGGGCTGTATCTCCCCAGGTTCTTTGAGGGGAGGAGGGTATTTAGCTGGCCCTGGTCTCCTCCTGGGTCCTGTCAGCCAGGAGGGGAAAACTGGTGGGGGGAGGAATGACCTGGGGTCCACCCCGAAGTACTCCCTGAGATCTGAACTGGAACCTGCCTCCGCTGAACCTATCTGACTCATCTATTTACCCACAATTAGTTATTCCCATAATCATCGTTAACAGGATGAGTCAAGCCCTGTTTAAGTATATCATATATATATATATATAATCAACCAAGTCAATGCCTATTTTACAGATGGAGAAACTGAGGCACAAAAGGATTAAGTAGTTCAAGGTCACACAGCTCACAGGTGGCAGAGTTGGGATTTGGAGTCCGCTCCTAACACTCACAGGTCACTCCCTCCCACAGAGGGCCACATGAATCAGGCAGAGCTCTTGTCCTCAGGCAGTTCATCATCTGTTAGGAGGCTAAGGGAGGAACACGTGAAGCACTGTGGGCCTTCAGAGAGGGAAATAGGACCATGATGACAGGTAGGTGTGCGTGTGTGTGTGTGTGTGTGTGTGTGTATAGTTATGGAGCAGGTGCCATGGGCTCTTAGACACAAAAGGTGGGGAGGGCATTCCAGATAAGGGATCAGCATGAGCAGAAGTACAGAGGCAGTAAAATGCTGTGAATATACCACTTGGTTAGGATGTTGGGTTAAAATATTATCATGGGAAACAAGGTTGGGAGTGGTTGGTTAGAGCAAAGTTGTGGAGGACACTGATTATTAGGCTATGAATAATGGGATTTGTTCTGAGAGTACTTGGTAACCACTGCAGGTCTTTAAGCAGAAGAGTGACGTGGTCTGAAGTATGTTTCTGGAAGGCCAATCTGGTAGCGATGGGTGAAGATGAATTAGAAGGGGACAAGTGTCAAGACCAGAGAGGGATGGCCTGGATGTAAGCAAGGAATAGACTGGCACAAGTGGGACATGAGAATAGGGTCAACAGCGCCAGACCAGGAAGAGCTGGGGACTCTGGGGTTTCTGGTCGAGAAAACTGAGAGGCCATAGATGGACTGACAGAAAAGGGGGGAACTAGAACTAGTTTGAAGAGACTTGATGTTTCTCTGGCCAGAACCATTCACTCAAACACCACCTCCTCAGTGGGGCTCAGCTTGCTTTCCTGCCAACAGTGATTACTTTATGGGAAATAATCACATTCACATATTTGTTTTTTGTCTTTGCCCAACTAGCCTATAGGAGAGCCCTATTCACAGCACTATTCCTGGAGTCTGGCACAGAGTAGGTGATCACTACCTATTTTTTTGACTAAGTAAATGAATGAATGACATGTGTCGTGTTTGAGGGGAACTGTGGTAAAAGTATGCAACTGGACTGGACATCAGGAAGGACGTCTGAGCAAACAAGACTCTCCCACACCTGGGGGTCAGCAGCTCTAAGTGTGGAGTGTCTGAGGTGGGCCAAAGAGAGAATGGACAGAAAGCAGAGGTTGAGGATTAACTTTGGGTAGAAGGCTGTGAGGAAATTCCTGTGTGTGTGTGTATGTGTGTGTGGTCACTTGGCCACTAATTTGGGACAAAGGGCACCTGACTGGACACTGGTTCACTGGTTGTGCCCAGAGCCTAGTACAGAGTCTGGCACTTATGTGTTCAGTGTTTGTTGACGGAATTAATGTGTGAACGTGCTCTTCAGCCAGGAGTGAATCTTCCTGTGCATAAGAGGCGAGAGCGGGGAGCAAGGGTTAGCCTGTGAGCTGGGGTCCATAAGGCTGCCTCAGCGGCACCCGTGGTCTTTCCTGGAGTCTGGGCGGGAATAAGAAGGTCCGCTCCCAGCATGCCCACTGGGTCCCCACCCTGTGCTCCCAGGTGGGTGCAGCCCAGTCAAGAGTGCAGAGGTGGAACTTCCCGGTGGGTGGCCAATGAGGAGGTGCACTAAGGAGAGCCCACCCCTGGAACTGAGCGCACCCAGGAAGCCGCGCCGTGCTCCACCTGGCTGCCCGCGGTGGCTGACGTGGACCTTCCCCTGCTGCTTTCCTGGACAACGGGGCCAGACCTCACTCTTCAGGGAGTCTCCATTGCCTTGTGCCCTTTTTCATTTGGGCGGAGGCCTTCAAGGATTCGTTTTGTGAGTCTGGTTTAGTTGTTCTTTCGTTTAACAAAATGTATTCTGCACTCCCAGGACCAAGCGCTCTTCTAGGTATGGAGGTTACAGCTTCAGACCCTGTCCTTGGGGGCCTTACAGTCTGTATGAGTGGAAGAAGGAAGTAAACCAACTCTCAGTTTACTCGATAATTACACACTACTGTAAGCGGGCCAAGAAACAAAATAACGGGGGCATAATTTAGATTGAAGGCAACATTTGAGCTGGCCTTGAAAGGATTCCATTCAGTAAAAGCAAAAGGTGGTTGGAGGTTGGAGAAGGCGCTGGAACTGAAATGAGCTTGCAACATCCAGCGCCGAGCAGCCAGGCTGCAGGGGAAGGTCCGAGAGGACAGCAGGTCATGCAGGACTCTGGCTGTTTTCAGTTTAGGTTTTTTTCCCAAAGGATACTAGGCAGCCACTGGAGATTTTTACCGGGAAGGGCCATGCCTTTTTAAAAAACAATCACTCTAACTTTGTGTGTAGAATGGATTGGGGAAGAGGAAAAGGATTTTTATGGGGATGGCCTAGTTTTCCTCTTCACTGTAACTGGTCACTAAAGGCAGTTTGAGACAAGGCAATGTTGAGAACCTTGAGCTGAAGCGCATCAGAGGGGTCACAGATTAGCTCTAATCCTCTCCAGAAATACATGAGTTTGCCACATGGCTTTGGGAAAGCGACTTTCCGGACCCAGATCAGCAGTGGAGGGAGGAGAGAAAGGACATGAAATGTGCCACAAGCCACACGGGCTTCCCGCCCAGGTGCCCCCTACATCCAGGTGCATTCCTTACATCCTTTCTGAGGCTGGTTTTCCTTTCCTATTACAATACCGCCACCCAAATTTCCTGGCTGGGTTCTTTAGTTCTGGTTAGTTGTGAGACAGGACTCAAGTGTCTGGGCTCCTCCATTTCCTTGCCATAAGCCCCCAACCTCTTGCTTTGATGTTCTGGCTTCTGAGAGTCATTTGCCTACCAGAAATCTGGCTACCTAGATCCTTAGTTGAAGCAGGGTCCAAACAATCCACAGCCAGTGAAAAAATGTCCTGTTTGGTGGCCAGCTGTGGTTGGACAGGAGGCTGCATTGACAGTCCTCCAGACTGTGGAGACCACAAGAGCAGAGACTGGTCAGTTTCTCCCCATCACTGCGTTCCCAGCACCCTGCCTGGAGTGTAGTAAATCTTTAATAAGTGTTTGTTGTACGGATGATGCTTTACCATGTTTTTTTCAAGTCTAAGGCATCATTAGCTATAAGCAACACTGTGAATTCATTTGTAACTTTTCCGGAAATACAGAGGAGGGTCATGACGTTAAATACGCACCTCGGTTGTAAGATGTGTCCGGACAATAGGAATGCTAAAATGTGAAAAAACAATACGTGCATCCAGAACTTGGGCGATTCTCATCCTTCCAGACACCGGCTCGTGTGGCCAGTTCAGCTGTAAAGAGGGTCAGTGCTTGCTTTTATGCAGACATATCCCCAGGCCTGTGGGTTTTTTGACCAGTTTTCCTTCCCTCCAGAAAGTAGCCATGGCCCCTGGGCAGCAGTTGTGCACGGATGAGCCCCCTGGGGCATCTTGCCGGGACTTTGTAAAGGACCAGTTCCGCAACGTATTTTCTTTGGACTCTATAGGAATAATGGAAGTGACATAAAACTGTGCAACCAGATTCAAATGAAAGGACAAATGTAGTTGGCCAAAATGAACAATTATAGGAAACAAAGGGAAAATAACGATTAAAGATCTTTCATTACAGCCAGCTAATTATCATGAGTTCTGGACTTAACTGTTCAGGCATAGAATTAAAAACCTTAATTATATTGTCACCTTTGTCTCTCAGCTCCCATTGCCACAAATGAATCCATTTACTGTAAGTGCCGCTGATGAGCAGAAATTGATGGCAGTCCCAGCGAGGTGGGAGAGGGGGCCCAGGAGTGGTGGGGGGTGGGGTGGGGTGTGCACTAGGCAGCACTACCAGGCCCGCACAGCTGGGCGGCATCTGCATTCCAGGACATTATAAATTAGAAACACTTTTAATGAGACAAATACAGGTTTGATGGATTTTATGATTTCTTCTCCCCTTCAAACCGCTAACAATGCTCCTCCTCTTTCTTCCTTTCTATTAGAGCTGGCCTCTTGTTAAGTGATTGCATTAATGGTCTTTGGAGACAGTCTGAGTGTGGGAGGACAAGGGGGACTTCCCTTGTGAGGGCACTGGAAGGCTCTTCTCTCTAAAGGAAGACAATTCCCAGCTGTTGTTCCAAATGGGAGCCTTTTAAGGCCCAGAGCAATGAGTGGAAACGTGAGATTACTTTGAGAGTGAGGGAAATTGGAAAAGAAAGATGCAGGACAGTTGGGAAGATAAAATCCTCGCAACTAGCCAGTGGCTTGGTTTGAGAGGCCGGCCGGTTCAGTGAGAGAAGCCAGGTGTGGCTACTAGAGGTGGTCAGGAGGTCAGTTTCTTGACTTCAGGGTGGGGTGGGGTACAGCTGGGAGTGAAGAGCCTTAGAATGATAATCAAACATGGTATAGTGGCTGTGGACACAACAGGAGCCAAACTGCCTGGGCTTGAATCCAGGCTCTACCTCTTTCTGTGTGACTCTGGGCAAGTTACTTAACCTCTCTGTGCCTTGATAGCCTCATCTGTAAGGTGGAGCTATTGACAGTACCTCCCCCATAGGATTGTTATGAGGATTAAGAGAGTGAATATGCATACAGCGTAGAATAGTGCCTGGCCTATTGTAAGAACTACGTGTCAAAAATACCAAGTTTAAAACAGCCCTGAATTCAAATAATTGTCTTCATTTAATGGCATTGTTACTTAACCTCTCAATTTCTTCTATAAAATGGGAGGAATCACCATACATACTCCAGAGGTTTACACTGGGGAGTCAGTGAGAAAATGGGAGCGTATGGCCGCTACGTATTCTTACTGTGCCAACTCCAGCTCCGCTATGAGCCTGCTTGGATTTCAGAGCTATGGGGAGAAAAGGCACGTAACATAGTCACGGAGAAATTTAACCTAAAACAAGCTGAAAGCCATCGGCTAACACGCGCAGCAGCTGGGGCTGAATGGGGGCGTGCGGGCGGTCCTGGGAGGCTGGCACTGGGCGCGGAGGAGATCAGGCCGTGTGGCTGTCCTGGCTGGGCACGAGTCGAGGTCTCTGGCTCTCCTGCATGTCTGGAGAAGGGGTGCAGGCCTGCCCTGGCATGGGCACTCCTAGCTCCTCTCTTTGGAAGCGTCGGGAGCCTGTGTTGCCATGGTGACGTGGAGGAGTTAATGGGGTGGAACTCCTCACAGGGCAGGCGGTGGGATGGCAACAGCAGCTCCACACGGGAAGATGCCCCAAACCCAAGGGTGAGCACCTCGGCCCTGCAGGGTCACGGCCAAACCCAGGTTGTGGGGATTTCAGACCCTGCTGCCCAGAGAACAGGAAGGAGATTCACTGCTGAGGGCCCTTCCTCCCGTATCTGGTCACCCCCCCTCTGCCTCTGCCTGCTGGGACCAAGACTAGGATGGGGAGATGTCAGGGAGATGCCAGACAGGCTGGGTAGAGAGGACGGGGAAGGGGGGGACCAGTTAGAGACAGGAAACAAGGGGCATGGGAGGAAAATGCCCACCCTGGGGTGAGTGTGTGGAAGAGGCCCCTCCTTGCACCCCCATTCCTCAAGTGAAGATCCCAGACAGCTGGGTCTATGGATGACCAGAGGCTTTTTGATCCTTTATCACATTGGTTTCTCCCAAAACCCTGAGGGTAACCAAAGCAAAGTTTATTATCCCCATTTTACTGATGAGCCAGCTGAGACTCAGTGAGGTGATGAGCCTTTCCCAGACCTGGGATCAGATTGGGATCAGGTGTGTCTTTTTTCCTTAAAACCATGAGAACTGGCAGGACTTTGGGGTTGGGGGGGGTGGGCTAAGCCCCACGCTGCCCTTGCTCTAGGCCTTTCTGTCTTTGTTGGCAAAAGCCGAGGACCCTTCTTGAGCCCTCAAACCAGGTTTCTGCCAAGCAGGTGAAAGCAGCTTGTGGTTGCTCCATTAGCAGGTCGGGCTCCACCCCACTGACAGGGGTCGTGGTGCAGAAGAGCTGGGCTCAAAGGCAGAGAACTGGCCTCCCCACCTCTTCCCCTCCCCCCTCCGAACTCCCTGTGTGCCCACGGTTGGGCTTCTTGCCTCTGAGCCTCAGCTTCCTCATTTATAAAATGGAACAAACATGACTTGCCTCCCACTTCACAGGTTGGCTGTGGATGTCGAAACACTAAGTAGGTTGTGGAGAGGCAGGAGTTGGGATGGCAGCAGGTGTGGTCGGTTAGCTGGTACCACCGTGGCCCCAGAGGGTCTGGCCCTGTCCTCCTGAGGATTCTTTCCCATCTGGCTCTCCCCTCCTTTGCCTTACACTTTACTGTTCCCCAAACTCCCAACACTGTTTCACACATTTGTATCTCTGCTCAAATGGTTCTTCCATCTATAACTGCCCTCTTCCCTGTCCTCAGCCTATCAATGCTGACTCCCTCTCTGGATGCTCTCCTGACTCCCCACCCCCATCCCTGCCCCTACGAACTGTCCCTCCTCTGGGTCCCACTACACTGCAGAATCATCTGTCAGGATAGCTGAGACATTATCTAGCCTCTATTTCCCTGTTAAGAGCTCCTCTCCTTGGTTAGACTAAGCTTCTGAAGGACCAGCATTTGTTGAAAGCCCAATGGGGGTGGACTGCCCTGCGGTCCTCATTTTCCGTATGTGGAGACTGAGGCTCCAATTAGGCAAGTGTTTCACCCAAGCACCCCCTGCAGGCTGGAGGCAGAGCTCACCATCTCTGGTCCCTGGTTGAGGACAGTACTGCTTCCCCCTTATTCATGTAGGTCCCGCTGCGGAGGCCAGGTAAGTTGGAGAGAGTGTACGTTTAGTTGCAGGTAACAGAAGTGACTTTAGCTGTTCAAGAAGAAAAGGATTTAAGACAGGGAACTAGGTGCTTATTGTTTGTTTGGAGGGCGAGGGGAGTAGAGCCTTGGCCGGTCTCCAGAAATGACTCCCAGGACAACACTGCAGAACAGGCCTGCCCGTGGAGCCCCACCTCTGCCAGAGTCAGGGGAGTGGGGGAATGTGCTCGATCCACAGCTGTAAAGCAGTGGTGCCTGGGCTGTGCTTCTTGACATATGATGGCCCCTGCAAATACTGCTGTGCGAGCTGAAGGGGCAGAAGCAGCAGACATGCGGCCCCTGCCTCACCCTCCCCTGCCGCGTGCAATACTCAAGTGCATCTGACTGGCTGAACCTAAATCACACCTGGACCCTCATCCAGGAAATAGACCAGGCTCTATGGCACAGGAAGGCCAACTGGGAACTGGAAAAGATGTTGAGCATCATGCTACTGCATCCACCCTGCAACCATGAGGCTGAACTAAGGCCAAGAGTCCAGATCCAAATTGGACAGGAGGCTTATTTATTTGAGAAGAACCTGCTCTTGGCCAAAGCTCCTGCAGTGTCCCTCTTTTAAGAAAAGGAGTCCTGTACTTTGAGTCCAGCCTCTTGGGATCCTGAGCTCCAGCAGTAACTGGCGAGTGACCTTGGACAGCTCACCTGCATGCATACAGGTACACGTCCACGCGCGACTTTCTACGGGGGAAGAAACTCTGCAGCTTCATCTCAGGCCAAGCCCGTGTATTACCATCATTAAGACCTCGGACTCTGGGGTCAGGGCCCTTGCCATCCAGGTCACCATCCTGGGATCCCACCTCGTTCTGCCATCATCCGCTTAAAAGCCAGAGCCCGGGCAGGATTAGAAGCACAGGTGTGACTGCCCGGCTGTCAGCCAAGCACGCACCCTTCACACAACACCTGAGCGACTTCAAAACTGGGCCTGTGGCTCCTGGGGCCCCTCCTCCACCGAGTCAGGAACTGGTGCACAGAGAAGGAAGGGGAGGAATGTGCCCCAGTCACCAGGCCAGAGGCAAAATCCTCTTCTGCCACATGGGATCCTCTAAGCCTCAGTGCTCCCGTCAGGCAAATTGCCTTCCTACCAGTGCCACCTCAAGGGTCGTGACGGGGACTGAGACACAATCCTCGCCCAGCACTCAGTACAGCACCTAGCACTCAAACAGCCTCAGTAAGCATCTGCTTCGCTGTCATCAGCCAGAGTCCCTGCTGCTGTGTCTTAACCAGTGTGGCATCATTCCTTTGCCTCTCTTGGGAGGACCGCTGCGGGGGCTGCCCCTGAGCCAACAAGCATGTGCTGATCATTTATGGAGTCTGACAAGGGGCTGACCCCAGCAGTGGACGAGGGAGCAAACTGGACCACAGCTTCTCAGCCCTGGCTGCACACTGAGAAATACTGGTGCCAGCTCCACCAGCAGAGGGGGGGCCAGGCCTCATGTTTTATTTATGATTTATTGTGTGGCTCCCCAGTGACGCCTTCGTGCAGTGGGGGCTGAGACACACCAGGCCAGGTGTCCTATTGCAGTCTGATTGGTTAGGACAGAATAATGACCCATACATCTTACCGGTGTCTGTGCTTGGCCTCTCTGAATCCTTGTAGGATAGGAATTAAGATCCCCTTTTGATGGATGAGGAGACTGTGGCTTGTGGGGTTTGGATGATCCTGACCCACCGGTCTAGAAGAGCAGCGAAGAGACAGAAGAGGGAACTCTTGCCGTCTGGCTTTGTTAAGATCCCCAGGAGGAATTACTGGCAACAGAGAATCTTTCTCGAAGCCCAATTCTAGGCTTCCTGTAGGAGCCAAGTTTGGACTGTCTGGTGGGGCCAGGCTGCCCGTCCTGCCTTCCTCTGATCCCAGCCTGTCCTTGTCTCCTGCTGCAGGGGCATGCAAGAGGCCTTGCTGTTCTGTGGGGCAGCCTTTAGCCTATCCAGGCCCAGGAAGACAGGTCTGATGTGGGGGCCAAAGAACCCCGATCTGGAGCTTAGTGCCATTCCTTCCAGAGGACCCATCTGTGTGGTGGCTTCCAGAACTCAGTTGGCCCCAGAGAAGGTTGTCACGTGGGCCTGGCTCTCAGATCGGCTGCTCGGTCCTCCCAGTGAGGATTTCAGCTCTCACCTCGAGACTGGAGCACATTCATCACCCCGAGTGTCTCAAACAGTGAAAGAGATGGGATTATAGATGGCACCGGGAGAAAAATGGAGATCTAGCTCCCGAGTAAATGAATTTATCTATTCCCAGACCCAGGTCGGACAACACCAGGTGGAGGAAGTCATTTATCTCTTTGAGAAATGATTTTAGAAATACAGTCATGGATGTGGCAGTTCTGTGCTTTCCAACTTCAGGGCAAGATAGGACAAGCCCACGTGTCTTCTGCCACGGAAGACAGCAGGAGGCCCCAGGGTGACCAACTGCTCTGGCTGACAGCGGGGTCCGGGCATCGGGTGCTAATTACCACATCCTCTTCTGAATTGGAGTCTGTGTTGTTCTTCACTTCCTTTTGATTATCTCAGGGCAATTTTGAGAGAGCCAGGGACAAATTTAAGCAGAGCTGGTGTGCACATTATTACGGCCTCTCTCTGGGCTTACGTGGCTCTCTCGAAAGTAGGCCTTTTTATTTATCTTCTCTCCTCCTCTCCTTAAATTGTAGCCCAGACCTTAAAAGCATGGATTGATTGTGCATTTCCTTTGCCTTGGAATGAGCCTGTTTATCACTTCTGAGGTCTGAAAATAGGAGAGGAGGTAGGGATGCTGGGGACGTGGCTCCTCCCACCAACCTCTCCTGTCAGCTCAGACCAAAGGCAGCTCTGCCTCCAACTTTGATTTTTAAAGAAGCCACTTACAGGTTGCATTAAGAATGGGTGGGTGCAAAGTTTGTGCAGTGGGTAGCTGGAATTCTTGTTTATTTCCTTATGAACAGATGGACCCCAGGACAGGTGCTGTTAAAAGCCTGTTTAGATGAGGGAAACTGCTCCCCAATAACCTCCCGGCCGCAGGCTGCCGGTGGAGTCAGAACAGATGGGTCCCGGGCCCAGGAGAGGATGCTGTTTCTGGAGGCACTATCATCAGTCAGGGGCGTAGGAATTTTGCCCCAGGACAATGATCTTCACCCTGACTTCTGATCTGGGAGTTAATGCCAAAACTGGGACCAGAGGCTGGGTCGCTGACACTTTCGATGACATCCTTCTAGTCTCTCCTAATCTTGACTTTGTCAACATTGTAACTCTTGGACAATTTGGGGGGGAAGATAGGAGACAGAGCCTACACTACGCCTTGGCTCGTGCCCCTTGCTGATACAGGTGGTCCTGCAGGCAACATGCCCCACGGCGGCACAAGGCACTGTGGGTGGGCTTCAGGTCAGAGGAAATAATGCCAACTAACACTCACAGTTACTCTCTATGAGGCCCTGTTGCCAAGTGCTTCACATCTGCCCACGCAGCCTCTCAACGGCTCTCTGCTACTGTACTATTTTTATCCCCACTGTACAGATGAAAACACTGAGGGACAGAAAGGTTCTGTCCTTGCTTATGGCCACACGGCTAGTGAGTGGTAAAGCCAGACTCATACCAGGCAATCTGGCATCTCAGCTGGAGCTCTTAATCACAGCCCCCGGAGAGCCTGTGCTCGGTCTTGGGGGATGTTTCCTGCCACAGCCTTGGGCTTGGCCCACTTGTTTCCCACCTGGCCATATTCCAGCCTCTCGGCTGGATGCCACATTTGTAGTGTGACTCCAGCCTGCAGGGACTGTTCTAACGCCGAGAGGTCGTCTACACACCACTCCCCTCATGTGCCTCCCCACTCCCCTCTAATGGCTCCCAGTCATCTGATTCTGGGTCCTCCTGACCCTTCTAGTCAGGTCTACCTTTCACAGGCTCTAACCAGCCAAACAAAAGGATTCACCACCTTTTCCGTACAAGGTGTTTCCCTGCCTCCAAGCATCCCTCCTTCCTGGAATGCCTGTTCTTTCCCCAGCTGGCTCTCTCCTCCATCACACCTTCCTCGACCCTCAACATGCAAGTGCTAACCAACGGGGTGCTATGTGCAATAGTTGCTTTCTTTGTAAAGGAAGTTTCATCGCTTTTCTTTTTGATCCTAAAAGAATTCAAGTGTATTTAAGAAAATTTGTAAAATAGGGGTGCCTGGTTAGTGATTAAGTGGCTGACCCTTGATCTCAGCTCAGGTCTTGATCTCAGGATGGTGAGATCAAGCCCCGTGCTGGGCTCCATGCTGGACGTGGAGCCCACTTAAAAAAAGAAAAGAAAAGAACATTCGAAAAATATAGACACTCTCTCAGAAGGAAATAGAAACAGCCTGGGATCCTGCATCTGCTGTCAATGTCTTGGCATATATGTGTTCAATCTCTTTTTCTTCATTTTTTAAATTGTGAAATATTTCAAATACAGGATAGAGAAGAATACATTTCCTTGGGCACCCACCACCTCTTTGATCAACCCAGTAATTTTTCTATGTATATGTGCAAATTTAGTTTTAAACACTCTGGGATGGTGTTGTACAAATTGTCCACACTGTTTTTTTTTATTAACATATAATGTATTATTTGTTTTAGGGGTATAGGTCTGTGATTCATCAGTCTTACACAATTCACATCGCTAACCATAGCACATACCCTCCCCAATGTCCATCCCCCAGCCACCCCATCTATTCCATCCCCCTCCCTCAGTTTGTTTCCTGAGATTAAGAGACCCTTATGGTTTGTCTCCCTTTCTGGTTTCATCTTGTTTCATTTTTCCCCTCCCTTCCCCTATGATCCTCTGTCTCGTTCCTCAAATTCCATGTATCAGGGGTGCCTGGGTGGCTCAATCGTTAAGCGTCTACCTTTGGCTTGGGTCGTGATCCCAGGGTCCAGGGATGGAGCCCCGCATCGGGCTCCCTGCTCGGCGGGAAGCCTGCTTCTCCCTCTCCTACTCCCCCTGCTTGTGTTCCCTCTCTTGCTTTGTCTCTTTCTGTCAAATAAATAAATAAAATCCTTAAAAAAAAAATTCCACATATCAGATCATATGATAATTGTCTTTCTCTGATTGACTTATTTTGTTTAGCATAATACCCTCTAGTTCCATCCACATCATTGCAAGTGGCAAGATTTCATTTTTTGATGGCTGCATAATATTCTATTATGTGTATAAATATATACACACCACATCTTTATCCATTCATCTGTCGATGGGCATCTAGGCTCTTTCCATAGTTCGGCTATTGTGGACATTGCTGCTATAAACACTGGGGTGCAGGTGCCCCTTCAGATCACTACATTTATATCTTTGGGGTAAATACCCAGTAGTGCAATTGCTGGGTCATAGGGTAGCTCTATTTTCAACTTTTTGAGGCACCTCCATACTGTTTTCCAGAGTAGCTGTACCAGCTTGCATTCCCACCAACAGTGTAGGAGGCTTCCCCTTTCTCCACATCCTTGCCAACATCTGTCATTTCCTGACTTGTTAATTTTAGCCATTCTGACTGGTGTGAGGTGGTATCTCAGAGGTTTTGATTTGTATTTCCTTGATGCCGAGTGATGTTGAACACTTTTTCATGTGTCTGTTGGCCATTTGGATGTCTTCTTTGGAGGAATGTCTGTTCATGTCTTCTGCCCATTTCTTGATTGAACTATTTGTTCTTTGGGTGTTGAGTTTGATAAGTTCTTTATAGATTTTGGATACCAGCCCTTTATCTGATATGTCATTTGCAAATATCTTCTCCCATTCTGTCAGTGTTTTTGTTTTGTTGACTGTTTCCTTTGCTATGCAAAAGCTTTTTATCTTGAAGTCCCAGTAGTTCTTTTTTTTTTTTTTTAAGATTTTATTATTTGACAGAGAGAGACACAGTGAGAGAGGGAACACAAGCAGGGGAGAGTGGGAGAAGGAGAAGCAGGCTTCCCGCGGAGCAGGGAGCCCGATGCAGGACTCGATCCCAGGACCCTGGGATCATGACCTGAGCCAAAGGCAGACGCTTAACGACTGAGCCACCCAGGCGCCCCCCAGTAGTTCATTTTTGCCCTTGCTTCCCTTGCCTTTGGCGATGTTTCTAGGAAGAAGTTGCTGCGGCTGAGGTCGAAGAGGTTGCTGCCTGTGTTCTCCTTTAGGATTTTGATGGACTCCTGTCTCACATTGAGGTCTTTCAACCATTTGGAGTCTATTTTTGTGTGTGGTGTAAGGAAATGGCCCAGTTTCATTCTTCTGCATGTGGCTGTCCAATTTTCCCAACACCATTTGTTGAAGAAGACTGTCTTTGTTCCATTGGACATTCTTTCCTGCTTTGTCAAAGATTAGTTGGCCATAGAGTTGAGGGTCCATTTCTGGGCTCTCTATTCTGTTCCATTGATCTATGTGTCTGTTTTTGTGCCAGTACCATACTATCTTGGTGATGACAGCTTTGTAGTAGAGCTTGAAGTCTGGAATGTCCACACTGTTTTGAAAGCTGCTTCCTCCTCATCCCCCACCTCATAAATCACACATACTTTTCCATGACTGAAGAGTATTCTTTGGAAAGATGTACAATAGCTTATTCCAGGAACCAATCCCCTATTTTTGGACATTTATAGGCATATGTAACAGCATATAAGAGTATCAGTTTTAATGCATCTTGGCAAGCATTGAGCATTATAATTTTTTGGAAGACATTGTCCGTTATGAATGAATAAAAGAATGAATGGTAAGGGCTCTTTCTTGGGAGTGATAAGGTCTCCTTGAAATATTGTCATCCCGTCACGGGTCTCCCTGTGGCCAGCTCAGATGCCACTGCCTCTGCAAATACGTGTGGTGGTGGTTGGGGGCGAGATCAGGGCACAGGGCTGATTTCCAGACCATCTCAGTGTAACTTTTAGACTTTAGCCAAGTCTGTGAAGTGACCATGCAGCCAAAATAACCACCTTTCTGTGGGCCAGGCTAATGTGCTTCTCCCTTGCTGCTTGGATCAATACCGTACTTACTGCAGATTAGCTAAATGATCCAGTGCAGCTGGGAATGAGCTTTTAGAGACAATTACTATGGAAAATGCAGCCATTTTTTAGTGGGCACCACATGCATGAAGCTCTTTGCAAATATCAATATGTATTTGCTTGCTTGACAAAAACAGATTAAACCTAAGTCAAGAAATTAATCCAAATGATCAGACTGTAAGTGATCCTTGTTGTGCAAAGTGTGGTGAAACCTTGACCTTTTCAATGGTTGCTGTTGTTCAGATTGTGCTGGAACTAACCAGCCTGGCAAAACCGGCTGGTGGTTGGCCCATGCTGAGGTCTGCACGGTCATCTCGGGGAGAAATAGAGATGCTGCTGACAGTGATAACCATTAATATTTGCATAGCTTTATCTCATTTGTTTTCATCACCACCTTGGCAGCTCAATAAGTGTTTATTTAATAAGTCAGTTCACTCATTTAACAAATAATTATTGAGTAGCCGGTAGGTAGCCTGGCATTGTTCAAGGTGCTGGGGAAACGGCAGTGAGCAAGGCAGGGTCCTTTTCAGTGGAACGTACAGCCTTGTGGGGTGCGGACACTAAGCAATCCCCACTGGGGGAAGTATCACAAAGTGCGGGAAATGGCGCTGGGGAAAGAAAACTTGGGCAGTGGTGCCTCATGTGTGGGTGGTGGGAGAGGGAGGCTTCTCCGGGGGGCGACATTTAAAGTTGAAATTTTTTTTTAAGATTTTATTTATTTATTTGACATGGGGGCTGGGTAGAGAGCAAGCACAAGTAGGGAGAGTGGCAAGCAGGGGAGAAGCAGGCTCCCCACTGAGCAAGGAGCCCGATGCAGGGCTCGATCCCAGGACCCTGGGATCATGACCCAAGCCGAAGGCAGATGCTTAACCGACTGAGCCACCCACGCGCCCCTAAAGTTGAAATTTTTAAGATGAGAAGAAACAAGATTTTTAAGATGAGAAGAAACCAGCCAGGAGCGAGCCAGGGCAAGAGGAGGGGGTGCTCTGGGTCAGAGCCCGCAACGAGGCCAGCAGTTCCAGGGAGCAGAGGGCTGCGGGCCGGGCTGGGCTGCCGTGGAAAGGGAAGAACGGTACCATAGTCAGGTGTCAGGGGTCAGGCCAGAGAAGCAGCCAGCAGCCAGGGCACACAGGGCCCTGTGAGGCACAGTAAGGAATTTGGACTTTATGGTAAGGGGGCATGGGAAGCCATCAAGGGGCTTTATACAGGAGAAGGACAAGACCCACTTCACATTCTAAAAAGACCATGCTGGGTCCTGAGTAGGGAATAAAAAACATCCTATATTCATTTGGCTAGCTGGTTCCAGAAGAATAACAAATGTAAGTCGACAGGCTGGCATGGTGGGGGGAACCTTGGGTAGATCCTCTGAAGGGCTTTCTAGGATTCAAGGACCTGCCAAGGCTGCAGGCTCTGGTTCTGACTGTTCTGATTTCAGGTCTCATCTCAGTTTCTCTTTCTCTTGGGATGGTTTGTCACTGGCATGATTTTTGGCCCAGTTAAATGGGAAGGCAAAGAATGGAAGGAAAAGAGAGAGCTGGGAACCTCTGAGGGGGTGTAGCAAGGGAGCCTCCCAGTGAGTTGGGCAAAGATGCCCCCTTGCTCGGTCCCTGGGCTGTTGGTGGCCAGCACTTAGGGAGCAGGTGGCCCAAAGCTCTCTCACAAAGAGTGGGTGCCTTGTTGGCAAGACCCCCTGGCCCTCAGGCCATGCCTGAGTTCTTGCCATCACCCACCCAGCACGACCCTGGCTACAGCCCACTCTTGGGCAGCCATCTGTGACTGGCTCTGGTCTCCTGCCCTGGGACCCAGCAGCTCCCCTCTGTCATCTCCCCAACAGCCTTCTGAGTTCCCACCACACCCTCCTTACTCCTCCACACAGTTATCAACTGGGAAACAACTACAATGCCTTTTTCACATTGGAAAAATAGGCTTCCATTCTAGACAAAGAAGTCTGCCGTGTGGGGTATATGAGGGAGGAGGATAAAGATACCAGTTCCCTCAAGGCTGTTGACAAAGTATAAGGTTAAGCAAGTACTCAAATGTTTAAAGGGTCAACACAAAAGACTGGGAGTAGAATGTACAACTTCCAAAATGGTAGTAGGGGAAGGGCTAGAGAAGACATAGCCCAATAGGTGGTCAGATGCCTCACAATATAGCAAGTGAGAAAGGAGAGCCGGAAAGAGAGAAAGAGAACAAGCTGAATTTCATTTCATAACCAGGTTGGACATTCTTATCCGGTCCCAGGAAATTCTCTCAGGAGGCTGATGGTGGGGAGGCATCTCTAGTGCACATGTATGCCAGTTAATGACCTATACGTCTGTTACTCCTTAAGTTTTTGTTAGATTTTATTTATTTGAGAGAGAGACAGAGAGAGCATGAGTGGGAGAGGGGCAGAGGGCGAGGGAGAAGCAGGCTCCCAGGAAGCCCGACACGGGGCTCAATCCCAGGACCTGAGATCATGACCTGAGCCGAAGTCAGATGCTTAACTGACTGAGCCACCCAGGCGCCCCTGTTACTCCATAATTTTAAACTTGGGGGCAAGGTCAGACCCAATTCATCTCTCTGTGTTCCCAGAACAGGGAGGTCCAGCCCCTGCCGAAGGAATATGAGTGTGTATTATTATTATCCAATGCAAGCTTCCTTTCGGCTCTTTGGCCATCTTCTGAAAGGAGTGAATTCTGACCCCACTTTGAAAGGAAAGGAACAAAGCGAACAGAGAAGCTCAGGGGCCCACGTGAATGTGAAGCTCCCATGTCTGAGACCAAAAGACAGACCACTCTGGGTTTTGGGGGATATGAATGAAGCTCTCCCATCACACTGGCTTCCCTTGCCCATTCCTCCTCCTCCCCCTTGTCGTCCTCCTTCATCTTTTGACTTTTAGTTAGCAATTTCACTGGAAATGAAGCACTTCCCCGAAAGGTACATGTCAATTTCCCCTTGTGAGTATAAGAAACTGAAGGGCTTCTGTTAAATTCTCTCGGCTCCAGAGCATGGGGAGCCACGCGAGACCTCTGCCATCTCAGAGCTGTGGTGACAATGACAATGTCCATCGTTTGTTCTCAGGAGTCTTCAGGATGAGGCATTGCTGAGATGGCTCACACCCACCACAGTGACCTCCAGGAGAGACACGCCAGAAAGGCAGGAAGGAGCCATGCAGCAGGATCGTGTTCTGGACTAGAAAGTACGTCTGCTCATTACCCGACCTTTGCTAAGTACACCAATTAATGGAGCGAGAGACATGAAAGATCTTCACAGGCCATGTGGAAATGTAATTCAAACCCAGCCCGAGGAGGTCACAGTAAGTTAGATTAATTTTCATCCAGCCTTTCCTTACAAAGCTAACCTTTGCCTTACAGAAAAGTTCTTTAAAAAGAGATATGTCAGTGTTTATTCGGCATTTGAAGGAGTTTTAATCCCAGCAACCCTGTTGGAAGTGTCCCCATTTTGGGGGGATTCAGCCCAGGAAACTATTGATCCTTTACATCAGATAATTGTCGTGGATTTGGAATCTATCAAGTACTGGAAATTCAAATTAAGCCAATTGTGACGTTCTGTTTAATGAGGGTTATCAACTGTTAGCAGCCTGTGTGGGCCCCCTGGGCCTCCGCCACTCCTGCGGGAGGGGAGCCGGCCAAGGCCTCTCTTGGGGCGCCCGGAGGGCCAGGCGCTGGGCCCATTTGTGTGGGCACCCCTGCCCCACTGATGGCCACGCCCATCACTCTGCCAGTCCCTGACCTGTTCTCTCCCCATCCCGAGCCTTCCATGTCTTATCTTCCTCTCATCCTCCGTTCTGTCCCTCCTATCCCCTCTATTTCCTGTTCCGCTCCTTGTCTCCCATTCTTCCTGCCTCTTTCTCACTTTGGTCTGTACCAAGCCCTGTCTGCCACCAACATTAAGACCCACAAGCTTTACCAAACTGTCTCCCCTCAGAGGCCTCTGAAATCCTCTAAATCCTTCTTTAACACGTTGCAATTTGACAGCATGAGATGCTGAGTTACCGAAGTTTATCACCCATTTCTTGTTCATAGCACTTCTTGTTTTGGTGCGAACTTGTCTTTCACCTGCTCCGGGCTCCTAAGCGCTGGTTCAGCACTGGTCCAGGGCTCATGGTGTCCTGGGATTTCTCCTTGGCTCTCTGGGTTTTCTGGAGTGTGACCTTATGTTCTCTCAGCTTCAGACTAGGAAGTTCTGTTGCTCATCGGAAGCCTCCCTCCCCTTTGAGCACTTTAACTATCTTTTTGCAAGACTTTGTCCATCATGAGGTTTCTTGTAGGGGATAAAGGGCCAGATTGGTGACACGCTGGGGGAGAGATGGTTGACTGGACCTGGAGAGGCATGTGGGAAAGGGAGACACTGGAGAGGAATCCTGTCCTCCTCTTCCTCCCCTTTCTCCTTCTCCTCCCCCTTTTCCCCCTTCTCCTTCTTTCCCTCCTTTACATCTGTCCCAGTCAACCCTCAAATCTTTGTGCATGCCTAGCACCCTAAACCCCACATGAACTTCTTGTGTGTTTGTCTTCATTCCTCTTCTACTTCTCTCTGCTTTAAACTGAGGAGGGAAAATTTCCCTCTATGAATTTTTCAGAAAACTTTCATCAGCCCTCTTGCTGGTCCTTGCTAGCCCCTCTCTGCCTTTTGGTCCTTGAGGACCACCAGAGAGCCCATGTGTCGTTTTTAAGAACCTTAGTTTGTGACCAGGCCAGGAATTAAGAAGGATACCCCTGGTGGCAGCGTACAGAGAATGGGCTCCTCATATCTTGCTTCTCAGAGAAGAGGTGCTGGGCAGACGCGAGAAATAGATGAGCTTAACACCTTGAAAGAACCCGGTCAAGAGGCCTGTAAAGTTGTCTTCAATTCTTTTGATGCTCTTACCTGAAGTTGCGTTGGGTTTATTTGGGGGAGGCTGGTCAGAGAGCTGGGGAAGACCGATGGGCAGGAGGACAAGAGGCAAATCTGAGCTCACCATGAGGAAGTGCTTCCGATACACAGAGCAGTCAACAACGGAAGGGGTTTTTGCCCTCGGGAGGGGTCAGCATCCTATTCCCAGAGATGAACAGGAGTGGCCGTGCATTTTACTGAGAATGCTGTAAAGGCAGTTCGCACGGTGCAGGGGGAGTGGACTTGATCAGTGACTTTCGAACATTCATTACTGTGACCCACGGAAATGGATTTATATTTTGAACCAACACACACACCCTCCAAACAAAAGTTTCATAAAGCAATTTTACTTTTACTACAAGCAGTGCACTCTGACCTCGTCCTTCTCTTCGATTTCATTTTAAAAACACTCTCAGCTCAGTAAATTGATTTCCCAGTCCGGAGTTTGGAAACCTGGACTAGATGACCTCTGAGGTCCCTGGCAGCTCTGTGAGTCTGGGATTCGATGACAGGTACCACTGGGCCAAGCAGTAGGAAATGCGGTTTGGTATTACTGAACATCACCTGTATAATTAGTGGTGACACTGGGGCTGGGGCCCAGCTCCCTGGACAGCCAAGTTAGTGTTCCTTTCTCACAACCTGCAGGCTGACTTCTGATGGTTCTTCTGGGCCCTCTCCTCCATCTTAGGATGACTGCTCTGTCAGCCTGTGAAATGGGGCATTTGTGACCACATCAGCCCTTTGCCCAGAGATCTTCAGGGGTTCTGCCATTGTCCACAGGGTAGAAGTCCAATGTCTTCATCTGCTGAACACACCGACTTTCCCAGGAATCTCTCCCACTGTTTCCCAAAACTCTGTCCCCTTTGAGCTCCCCCTCCCCCACACCCAGGCCTTCAATCCCATACCCTCAGTCCCACCCTCCCCTCAGCCTGGGTGTCCTCCCTCCCTCTTCCTTTCTCCAAGTTCTCCCTGTCCTACCAGGGTCAGCACCATGTCCCTTTTATGCGGGGGGGTGGGGGGGGATATGAATCCACATTCCTTAGTGGAGTCTGGGAACCAAGTCTTGTAGACCAACGTGAGACCCCCGCCGTGACTCCGCGTGGCACAGGGAGACACTGGAGGGGTTTGAGAAGGTAACTGGACTCATGCTGTTAAAGCATTGCTCAGGCTGCTGTGTGGAGAAACTGCAGGTCAGTGAAGAAGCAGAGGGAGAGGAGGTGAAGACGGAGGTGGCTCAGACAGGGTGACAATGTGACAAGTGGTCCGATTGTGGACAGATTCTGAAAGCAGAGCTGATTCCGTTTGCTGACAGATTTGATGTGGGGTTTGAGAGAGATAGAGGAAGCAAGGATGATTCTGAGGATTTTAGTGTGAGCAACTTGAAGGATGGAGTTGCAATGAGCTGAAACGAGGAAGCCTAGGTATAGAGGTGATGCGGGGAGAGCAGGTGCTCAAGTCTATACGGGTTAAGGCTGAGAGCCTGTTAGCCCTCCATAGCTGATACCAGTGACCTGGACGCCCAGGTCCAGAGGGCAGGGCAAGAGCCCTCCAGGGCTGGATTGATCAGCATATAGATTCTCTCTTGGTGGGGTGTGTGTTTGTGTGCGTATACATGTGTGTGAAGGATGTGGGGGTGGGGGGGACGGTTGGGATAACCTATGATGATTCTCAGACCCATCCGAGAAAGGCTGCCCTTTCCTGGCCTGTTCTGGGCCAGATGCTGAGGGAACATTTCAGGGGCTGCCCATGCCCCCTAGAATGCCACAATGAGCTCAACAATGATAGGCCCCCCGTCCCTAAACTGGGGGGGGGGCCGAGGTGTGGTCTTGATATTGGGGGGCGGGACAAGTTACCTCTAAGGTCCCTTCCCGCTGCGATTCTGGGACCTTCTGCAGCACCAGGGCTCCTCCCCCCTCCCCTGCTCGGGGTTCACACACTTTGCCCTTGCCCCGCCTTGTGCCCAGTTGGTTCTCATGTGGAGCTGTGCCTGGCACTTCCCTCGTTTTATTCCCAGTCTCCTCAAACTTTTGAAAGATATTGGTAGCATGCAACCTGAAGAAGAGAGGGGCGTTGACAAAATGAATTCTGACAAAGATAATTGCGTGAATCCTTTGTAGCTCGGCCCCGAACATGGCTCCACACTGTCAGTTTTTATTTCATTCAAATCCTGGAGTCGAGTGTCCGCCTGCAGGTGAGGGAGTGGTGGGAGACGAGGAGGACCCGAGAGGGGCTGCTTGCCAACGGCAAGATTTAACCCCACCCCCCATGCCCCCTACCCCCGTTGCAGGAGCCTTCTGGGGACAGGGCCACAGCACCGGGTCCTGGGGCTTCCGTTGGTCGGGGGGCCTCCGGAGTCTCTGGGACGGGCGGAGAGACAGACGTGTGAAAGGCTTAGGGGACCACCACATTGGCACTGCCCGCCAGGCTGGGAATCGCAGCCTTAATGAACATTGAGTTCCTTGATGAAACAGACACAGGCTTGTCCCCCGTGGGTGCGAAGAGGGAGCCACTGGTAGGAGGGGGGGTCACCACGACCTTGCCAAACCGCACTGCAGCCGCTGTCCTCAGGGCTCCCTGCAGTCATAGCTGACTGGGGCCTCTGGGCCACCGCTGCTCTTAGAGCCTGCCTCCATGTCCGAATGCTCTCACTCCAGATTTCTCTGCTGTTGTTCATTGGAGTGCACCCCCAAACCCAGGCTTGTGGTCTCTTTTTGAATTAGGAGCCAAGTACTGCCAGGGTACTTGGTGCACCTGTTCCCACGGAGGGGCCGGTGGTTGAGCCTTGGCCCATTCCTGGCCCTGGGCCTGGAGTGACCTTCCCCAGTGTCCCAATTTCAGCTCTGTGAAACCCAGGTTACCCATCAGCACCTTACTCTGGGCCTTGGAATCCTTCTCAAGACAGGCTGTAAGCAATCGCCACTAACCAATGAACATTGGCAAGAGAAATGAAACTTGTTTAACATCCCTGATCTAGAAAGAGGAACTAAAACTTAACCGGTGTTAGTGTTTTCGTGATACTGGAATTTAGTTGACATGTGACCTAAGCCGTAGGTATCAGAAGTTTTTCATAACTGTTTGGTGAGGAGCATTTGATTATTCTGTGTGATGTTTTTAATTAAGACCACTGAGACTGGAGGGGCTGGTGGGGAAGCCATCCTCCTGGAGGTCGGGCTGAACCACTCCCTAGCTGTTTAACACTACGAGAAACTGCATATGGACAAATACCTGAATTCCCCATATGAGAGGTCCGCACATGTAGGTGATTATGTCCTATCAGTCACTTCAGTGAACAAATGAGTCAAGCTGGTAAAATTGGTCCAAACCCTTCCTCGGGCAATTTCCATAGAAACCGGCCACCCAGAGCTGGCTAGGGCTTTTCCTTACATCTTTATTTGGGATGCTCCCCTGGCCACCATGGCTCCGAATAATATCGTAAAGAGGAGGGTGTGTTGGGAGGGGGAAGGTGTTTATTACAACCGAGGCCCCTGAGGTGGCTTTCTGGCAAAATGAGAGTGGTTGGGTTGGAAAGCCAGCGAATCAAGGTGCATTGACCATCAGCTACTTCTCTCAGCTGTGGTGTCCTTTTTTTTTGTAAAATGAGGACTTGAGCCCAATCACACTCCAGGGCACTCTGGAGACCTGGTATTTGAGTCCGCGGCTTTGAATGAGCACCTGTGAGAGGTCAGACCTGTTGAAGACCAAAAATATGGTCTAAATGTTTATCAAGTAACCCCACCAAAACTCGTTATCACCTGGTTGGTGCTGGGCACTGGGCAGGGGAGCTAGGTGAGCAGAAGTTTCTGCTCTCAGGAGCCTCACATACTAGTCAGGGATGGGCCTGGGATATGCAGGGTAGTAATACAGGCAGAATGGCCAGTAGAGGTGTAGACACTCTCCCATGGGAGTCGGGAGAGCCCAGCCGCATGTGTATATGTGGGTGCACGCGTGCGCGCATAGATCTGGGACAGTTTCAAGGAAGTGGCACTGAGCAGACCCCTGACAGCTGGTTAGGGTTTGGAAATGCAGAGGAAAGGATGCCCGTTCCGTCCTTTACTCAGGGCTTGGCACACTGGAGATGCCCAGGAAATGCTTGATAACCAACTGCCGGATCCCTGCACATCTGGTTCCCTCCTTCGGTTCCCTCAGGCCATCACATGGTATTTACAAAAATTAATTTTGGGAGCAGGATGGCAAAGGCAATCCAGACAGACACAATCCATCACTTTGTCGGAGCTCTGTTTTGAGACATCGAGAGCCTGGTCAGAATCATTTGGAGGCAAGGTACAGAGACCCACCTGGAGCTCAGGTAAAAAGAGGGACTTAGGAAGACAGTGGAAATGCTCAGGGCCTCCAGTTATAAAAGCATGGACCTCCCAGGAACTGGAGAGACTTTAGGGGTCTAGATCTTCCACTTTGTCACCTGCCCCTTCCCCACTCTACCACAGAATGTCTGGTTTCTTCTTTTCCGTCTCTTGGACTTCTATTACATTCTGTTGGCTCTGCAGACTGGCTTTTCTGCCTGCTCATCTTCTCATGAGTGACCCATCAAGGCCTCCCCGAAATGGTTCCTTTACCTCTCAAGCCTCCAAGGTCTTCTCACTCCACACCCTGTGGCTCATTGGCCAGTGTCTGTGTCCCGACTCCAAAGTCCCAGGAGAGGATCTGCTGGTGTCAGCTTACATGACAAGTCCGCCCAATCATCTGGGAGCAGGGGCATGACCCTCACACACCGTGGATGTCCGCTTTCTAGTTGTTTTTCCAAGAAAATGGTAGAGTTCCTCCAGAAAATGGTGGGTTCCTCCAGCAGGAGGAGCATCCTTCTCCTGGGCTGTTGCAGAGGCTCCCACGCCCAGCCTTGTAAGGTCTTAAAGTGCATGGCGCATGGCTGCCCGTCCTGCTGCCATCATGTGATTGATAGTAACATGCCACAGATAGCTTAGTAAATGCAGGAAGAGTTGTCTTTGTCCAACACAGTCTATCTGGCACCTTTCTCTCTAGAGTTAATCAGGCAGTTTTTAAAGAACATTTTATGATGCTGCTGAACAAAGGGATGATGGAAAGTATTCTCTCTCCTCCCTGGCAGGTCAAGCCTTTGTCCGTATCAGCTCTCCTAGGCTCCCGGGTGGGGGCTGGTGTGTATGTACTGACTGCCTTGATGGAGACGCGGCCAGAGTTTGGACCTCTGAGCTCATATTCCCGTAGAAATAGATAGTAAATAGTGGTTCTGCTCCTGAGCCAGCCCACAAAGCCTATGTAATAAACCTTTTGTGGACCCTAAGGGCCATTTAATACAAGCTTCTCTCCATTCATGTGATGGAAAACAGATCCAGAAACTAAAACTTTTCTTAGAGCTATTAGGGAGACTCTTTGTAATCCTCTGCAAAGATTACAGGAGGAGAAAGGGATGTATTCCGAGTCACACAGCTCTTCAGGGGCTGGATGGCAGCTGAACTCACAATGTCACTGCATCACTGGTAAGTAAACAAAATTCCAAGTCCGTCGAACTGTGTAACAAATAGGCTGTTGTTTGTCTTGAATATTGATGTTTGAGAAAAAGCAGGTTGGATTAGATGGTAGATGATTGTCAGATACCTTCATGAAGTTCTAATAGACTTCCAAATACCAAATCCTTTTAAGTAAATTCAAGGTTGTAATGCATGAAAACCTTTTCTCTCTCCCTCTCGATAGTTAGATTGCTAGAGATTGAGATAATATTCTTATATAAAGTATATACAGGTATACATAGGTACATAGATATATATACAGAAAGGAAACAACTAGTGCTTTATTTTGTCTGTTCCTTCTAGAAGTTGAAATTACGTTTCCCTCTCATCTAGAGGCATGTAGAGCAGTGCTGTAAAAACAGAACTTTCCACAAATGGCGGAAATGTTCTTTATCCAGTGCGGCAGCCCCTAGCCACATGTGGCGATCGAACGCTTGAAGTGTAGGTAGTGTAAGAGAGGAACGGCATTTTTAATTTTATTTAATCTTAATGAATTTACATTTAAATGTGACTAGCCACTCGTGGTCAGTGGCTACCGTGGTGGACAGGGCAGCAGAGCATTACTGTGAAGCTTATTAACCAGAACACACTTGGAGGGGCGCCTGGGTGGCTCAGATGGTTGAGCGTCTGCCTTCAGCTCAGGTCATGATCCCAGGGTCCTGGGATTGAGTCCCGCATCAGGCTCTCTGCTCCTTGGGAGCCTGCTTCTCCCTCTGCCTCTCTCTCTCTCTCTCTGTCTGTCATGAATAAATAAATAAAATCTTAAAAAAAAAAAAAAAAAAGAACACACTTGGAGCTTCCAGGCAGAACAAAACAGGCTAGGATGGGGAGAGCAAAAGGTAACAGAGACAAAGAAAGATGTTTAATGAAAGGCAACTGGACGAAAATTAGAGAGGAAGCATGTTTATGTGTGAGAGGGCACCTGAGGTGGTGGAAACTGAGCTGTTAACAGTGAGAGGCGAGGAGAAGGGGGTGCTTGATATAGTCCGTATTCTTTTTTTTTTTTTTTTTAAGATTTTATTTATTTGACAGAGAGAGACGAGGAGAGAGGGAACACAAGCAGGGGGAGTAGGAGAGGGAGAAGCAGACTCCCCGCTGAGCGGGGAGCCTGATGCGGGGCTCGATCCCAGGACCCTGGGATCATGACCTGAGCCGAAGGCAGATGCTTAATGACTGAGCCACCCACGCGCCCATATAGTCCATATTCTTGCATGGGGTTAAATTGGATGGTCAGACAGTTCCGCGTCATGGCCACCAGGGGCCCCCACTGACTCAGCACGGTTTGGTTGCTGAGGTGAGGGGGGTGTGTGTGTGTGTTTGTGTGATGGGAGGAGGAGGATGAGACTCAGGAAAGACAGCCCTTGAGCGGGTCAGAGAAGAGCGGGGGTAATGGCTCATCGCTGCGTGCTAAACACGACCGCAGGTACCTTACAAATCACAATCCTATAAGGTTTGTCAGTACTCTTTGATCACCCCCATATTACAGAAGGACAACTAAGGCACAAAAGAGATAGATGTCTTAGCCAAAGTCACAGAGCAGTGGAGTTCGTAGCTAGGAAGTAAATTAAACCACCTGGCTCCAGCGTCTGGGTTAACCATTATGCTCCGCTGCTCCCACGAGGAGCCTGCCTCTCCGTGGTTCTAGCCCTGCCTGGAATGTGTAAGTATCTTGACGCTCACCTGGATTATCTTAGCATGAAGCTGTTGGGGCAGGTTTACGTGAAATATTGTATTCTTCTTACTTTTTTTTTTTTTTTTTTTTGCCTGTAGCCACTTTTCATTCATTTATGCATTCATGTATTCTACAAGTAGACATGGAACATGCTATAAGCTGAGGACAGGGATAAGAAGGATCAAAGGAGCCTGTGCTGGGAGGTCTGAAATGGACAGAAATACCTGCTATACGGGGAATGAAGGGCTGAGTGTCTTGGATCGGGACAGAAAGAGAGAGAAGGGATCCTGACCAGGTGGATTATCTGGGAAGGCTTCTTGGAGGAGGGGCCCTGGAGCTGAACCTTGAGGACCAGGTAGCATTTGAACACGTCCACATGTCTCCATTTTTGGTTTCAGTGCCCTCCTGCCGTGCACTGACAAAATGCATTGTTGCTGGGAGGATGACCTCTTACAGGAGATTCAGAACTCAGGTTCAGCCAGAGTCTCATTCCCCCACGTGCAGAGTCCCTCAGTCGTCACAGCCTGGCATGCTGGTAGGAAGCACGCTGCTTGGGCACCTCCTGCCTCCTGCATGTGCTGACCTCCTCCAGATGCGCAGGAGCAGCGAGAGAGCTTCCCTCCGAGGCCCAGCTCGCAGCACAGGCCTTGCCCACACTCCAGGCGCCTGGATTCCTCAGAAGCCGGCTCCCGGGGCCTGTCCAGCAAGGCCTGGAAGCCCAGGTCCCCACAGACCTGCTAGTTAATGAGTTCTGCAAAAACTAGGTCTGTCTGTAATCGAAATGGGAGTCCAAGCCTCGCACGGTCCCTGAATTAATTCATTCCTGTTTGAAAAGGAGGAAGGCAGAGTTCCTGCTGCCGCCTGCACGGTCCGTGGAGAGGTTCCGTGCGCCACAACTTCCATTTTGGGACCCGTTGTTTTTCATCACTTCAGCACAATCTGGAAGACATTCTCCAAGTCTATTATTCCTGTCTCCTGCTGCCACACCGAGGCAGTTGTTAACAATGCCCTCTGCCCACCCCAGACCCCTCCTCCATTTAAATACCAGTCTGATGGGCAAAGAGAGCATTTGAGGACTGCTCCAGACTAAAAAGTTCCTATTATTTTATTCCCTTCTTACTCTAATTCAATTTCCTTCCAGATGGGGACAGGTGGGTATAAAATAAATGGGGCTGGAATTACAATCGCAAGAAGGCAGGTTCGGATGCAGCGGGGAGATTAGATGTAGCTGGAAAATTTGTCTAGGGTCCTATGGGTGTGTCCCCTGAGGGCTCGAAGGCCACCATGACCACCACCCCCAGCCTGGCTCTCCTCTCAATGGGCTGAGAATGGGGAATGAGAGTGACCAAAATTCCTCCTCCCACATTAGAGTGGTCTGAGTCTCCTGACTGAAAGAAAGGAGAAATTCAGCAAGGAGATCTTATCATGACACCCCCGTATCTTGGGTCGCCAGGAAAATAACACTTAGCCTTTGTACCATTCTTCTGGGATTTTCTTCTCTTCTGTCTGTACTCAAATACAGTCTCCTCCAGGAAGCTTTCCTTGATTATCCCTCCTCTGTGCTTCCTGCAAACTCTGCATATGTCCCCATTAAGTGTGTTACTGGTCCTTGGTGCCCTTGTGCATTACGAGCCTGTTTCCGCTGGCAATGGCTGGTGACTTCCTATACAGAGGAGGCTTCCGTACAGATGTGCTGGGGGATGACTCTTTTCGCCCACTTGCCTGCTGTGTGACCTTGCACACACTCCTTATGTCTCTGGTCCTCAGCAACTCTGTTTGCAACGTAAGAAGATAAGACCCACCTGACAAGGTTATTATGAGGAATAAATGAGATACCAGCTTTCTCGTCTCTGCCTCACAACCCTTTGTACCCACTAACTACTATTAGGGCACTGGGGTTCTGGAGGCAGATGGACCTGGCTTTGAATCCTGGTTTCCACCATTTTCTAGCTGTGTCTTCAGTTCTGTTGCCACCTGTCTGTGCCTCAGTTTCTTCATCTGTAAGATGATGATGATAACCCCTAACCCCTATCTCATATACTTTTTGGGAGGATAAAATGGGATAATGCACATAAAGGGCTTAGCATAGGCCTGGCACAGAATAAACACTCAAAAGATTAGCTATTATTATTGCCATTGTTGTTATTAAAATTGTGTGGTGGTGGGGGCAGCAATACCAGCCCAGGACAGTGCCCGGTGGCCATTGAGTGTTGAATATAAAGAAGAGGAAAATGTTTTCATTCTAAACTGGGGAGCATTGTACAACTAGAATGCTTAGTCATGTTACCCTTTGTCAAACGAGGATGATTGGGACATGATGCAGGTGATCAGAGAGCATGGGCCTGGAGAGGTACCCGGGGGTACCTGCCCCTTCCTGGCTGTCACAGCGCTCCTCAGCCTCCCAGCTCTTCCAGCCTCTGCCAGATGCAGGGGAGTTGGAGGTGACAGATACTCACTCACTGATAGCCAGAAATTTAACCCAGAAGGAAAGAAAATCTATGGCTGCCAGCTCATATGCAGCCAGGAGCAACTGTTAATGAGTCAAGGTCGATGGCCAGACAGACAAGAACCAAGGGAAGGGTTGGCATTTGCTGAGGATGCTGATTTCCAAGCTCTGGCCTGTGGTGGAGCAGCAGAAATGTGCTTGTGGAGACCTTGGCCTTCCTTCCAGGCTGGGGCTGCCCAGAGCTGTGCCCTGGAGCCGTGAGCGGAGTCCGTGTTTGTGTCCATGCCTGTCTGTATCTGTCATAGCCAGCATGTCCTAAGGGCTTACTGTGTGCTAGTTTACATAGCCCGCTGTAATATCCAGTCTTCTCCATCACATAGATACTAGTGACTTCACCGTGAAGCGGGAACAAGAGGCCCCACAGGCATTAGTCAGGATCAGCTAAGTTATGCTGTGGTAATGAGCACCTCTTAAATCTCAGTGGCCTGGGCGCCTGGGTGGCTCAGATGGTTAAGCGTCTGCCTTCGGCTCAGGTCATGATCCCAGGGTCCTGGGATCGAGTCCCACATCGGGCTCCCGGCTCAGCGGGGAGCCTGCTTCTCCCTCTGACCCTCTCCCCTCTCATGCTGTTCCTCTCTCGCTCGCTCTCTAAAAAATAAATTAAAAAAAAAAAATCTCAGTGGCCTGAAGTCTCCCCAGTGACATTGCAAATCCCTCCTGGGTCAGTCTGTGCGATTGTCATTGTCACCCTGGGGCCCAGACTGACAGAACAACCGTCATGTGGAACACCACTGGTCTCTTCACAGAGGGTGGAGATTGGCTCGTGCACTGTCTCATAGGGCTTCCTCCTGGAAGTGATGGACAGTACTGCCACTCCCATTTCATTGGCTAAAGCGACTCATGTGGCTCCTTCTAACTCCAAGGGGTAGGGGCATTTGTAACCCTAGTAAGTGCCCGAAAGGAGAACTGGAAGTATTTGGAGTAGTTGGTGAGCAACAAAAGGCTACCATGTTACCAACTAGTGTGGTTTCGGGATTGAACAAGTTCATATATATCGTACGCTTAAAACAGTGCCTGGCCCCCAGAAAGCCCTGCATGGATATTAGCTAGGAACACCATGACTATATCTATTATTTGTTTTAAAGATGAATAAACAGAGCACAGAGAGGCCAAGTAATTTGCCCAAGGTCACACAGGTTGGGAGATTCCCTAAGGACTGTATTCCTAACTATATGACCCCATGCCCCAGAGTGCCAGGCCCGCTCTGAGAGCCAAGCTGGGTCAGGATGGACATGATGTGCTCTCGAAGAACATCCAGTCTATTGGGAGAAGAAAAAGAAGGCTACCCTTTAGTGAGTGCCACATACATGGTCTCATTGAGTTCTCACTACAGCCCTGAGGTAGGGATTATTATTATTATTATTATTATTTTTTGAGGTAGGGATTATTATTCTCATGGCTGGGGTGGGGAGACTGAGGCTCAGAAATGTGAAGTGATTTGTCCAAAACTGAAGGCGACTGGAGGGTGGAACCAGGCTTCATGTCCCATATTCTGGACTCTAAACCACTGTGGCACGTGGTCATCAGCCTCTCAGATGCTTTCATCGGGGACAGCACTGGCTGTTGGAGGGCGCTCAGGGTGAATTCAGGGATGAACAAGCCCCAGGGTATTGACTCGCTGAGGAAGAAGTACAGGGGAGGTTCTGTGAGGATCCCTGAGGAAGCGGACATGGCTTCCAGTTGGTGGTATCAGGCAGGCTGCAAGGAGGAGACAGCATTTTCCCTGTCTCTGGATCAGATGTACAGTGCTGATGGGGAGGAAGTTGCAGAGGAGGGAGCCATGTAAGCCTTCTGGGGAGCCAGGACTTCTGTTCAGGTTGTTGGGGAGCCAGAGCGTGGGCTGTTTGGAGGAAAGGTGAGACCCAGGATCAGATCTGATGACAGTAGGATGACCGTTGATGGTGGCACAGACCAACTTCAGGGCCACGATCTACATGGTAATCACAGATTAGAATGTGTCTCATGACATTCCGGCAGATGTCAGCAAATGTCTGGAGGAAGGGGCACTCTGCTGGCCATCTCTGTGCACAGATCTTCTGTCCACCCTTCTCCTCCTCCTCCGTGCCCTGGAAGGCTGAAGTCTGTGGCCTGAATCCATTGGGCTTCCTACTGTTTGGCTTCCTATGTAGTCAGTGGGAGGCACTAGCAAGAGACGGGGTAGGGGGTGCTAGCAGAGAGAGAGAGGCAGAGGTATTTATTCCTTCTGCTGCCTCCCTGCTGGCTTGGTGCGGGTTGTGCCTCTCTGTCAGGGGCCTCTGCTCCTGTTTGGTACCCCTTACTAGAGATGCAGCTCTGGTGGGGTTTTTGTAACTGTCCTTCTAGCCGAACAGTGGTAATGGCTCCCATCTGTTGCCACGGTGTTTCACCATCGTGTGCTGGTTTTTCTTAATAAACAATCTCTTCACTAAACTCTCTCCGATCACCCTTTTGAATGAGCCTTCTGTCTCCTGCCAATACAGGGCTCTTTCTTAATTGACACAAAGATGCCATTGGACTAGCAGCAGCTTTGAAAGCTTTCAGACCTTATTCTATGGCATTTGGGGAGTTATTCCCAGGAAGGGGGTCAGGGGGCAACCCAGGCTCCATCACCTCTGAGGTGGCCAAAACAGAAGTGCAGGGATAGAGCAGGGCATGGGGACATTTTCTGCACCCCCCCCCGCTTTTTTTCTCAAGACTCCTGGCACCTAGCAGCATCCCTGTGAATGTTTGTGGTGCTGAGATAAGAAGGATTCTGCAAGCCGGGGCAGGAGAGGCAGCAGCTTAGGGCATTAGTAATGGTGACCCGCAGGTGCTCATTCCTTGCTGCCCTCACCTGCGGGTGCCTCCTTACACTGTGAGCCCCCCGAGGGCAAAGCTGGGCCGCTCCCATTTCTGCCTCTGCCAGCACAGCCCCGTGGGAGCAGACGGGGGTGGCTGGCGAAGTGACCCGAGCTGAGTGGAGCTGGCTTGAGTTGGCCTGAAAACCTCCTTTGGGGCAGACCCCTGGTTTTCACTGGAAGATGAAAACCTGTATCAGAGAGAAGACTGACTTAAAAGGATTTTAGAAAACACCATTTTATTCTTTTTTAAAACGTACAGCAAGTAATCAAGAACATTCCTCCTGAGTCCAGCGCTATTTCCTCTTCAGTTCACTGCCCCTCAAGCCAAATCCCAAGTCTGCTTTAATGAATATAGAAAACTCACTTGTCATTAGTTGGACAAAAGCTAATGGACTGGAGTCCTTGAGGACAGTGGGTCTCTTGAGCAAATTAAACACTCCCCTTGCAATCTTGAGGCCTATGTTAAATTGTTTATCAAACTCTGCCTTCCCAGGTAGCATTCAGGTGAAATTTCTCAAGTTCTGGCCATTAAGTCAGAAAATTTTATTGAGCTGGAGACAGTAAAAAGGAGGTAATTTCAAAATGGTTTTGTTTTAAAGAGGAAAAGGCATACTAGTTGGGGTCTGGGGAATGATCCGTAAATACACTTCACATATAGTATGGCTTCTATCTTGGCTCATAGCAGACATTACTAATCAATCATATACTCTTCGCTATTCATTCAAAACAAAGCCTACTTGCAAACCAGGGCCTCAAGTAAGTGGATGTCTACAATTTTGGTAGTCAGAAAAGAAGATGCTGGAAATCATAGGGCAGAGGAAGGAGCCCTGGGCTTGGCGTCTGGAAGCCAGTTGTGATCTCCCTCTCTGAGTCTGGTTCCCTTTGTTCAAATGGGAGCCCCTCCTAGCCTGCCAGCTGAGGCTGTGATGATGGTCAAGGTCACGGCTGAAGGAGCTTGCGGGGCTGTGGAGTGCTGTCATGCCAGCTGGGCGGTCGTGGTTGTCCTGGGCACTGGCATGCACACATGCACAAGTGAACTCTCCGAGGAATAGAGGTAGTTCTTCAGAGGCTTCCTCGTCATGGGGCTGTTGATGTTCAGGTCCTGTGTGCTGTGTAACCACATTTGGCTGTGGGGTGAGGGATGGAGGTCTTGGGTCCAGGGATCCCAGAGCAGGGTCAGAGAAGCAGAATGCTGGAGCATATGCCCTAAGTGGCAGCGATTCATGCAATTCATTCATTCATTCATTCATTCATTCATTCATTCATTCATAAACATTTTCTGCCAGGGCCTAAGCGGGGCCCTGATGACTCACCAGCAGCTCAAGTTTTTGGCTAACCACCTTCTAGGGTCCTACAGTCTCAGGGTGACAGGGGCCTGAGAAAAGGCATGGCTTTGGGGAAAGCCTGTGTGTCTTTGGGCAAGCCTCTCACCTCTCTGAGTCTCAGCTTCCTTGTCTGTGGAGTGGAGGTAATAGCCCCTCAGAGGATTTAAATGAAGGTTTAATATTCCACTCAGGGGATTCAGTGAGATCATACATGTAAAAATGCCTGGCACGTGCTAAGTACTCAAGGAACGTTAGCCAACTGCCAAGTATTAGGGCCAATAACACCTTGGCAGATGCTTACAGAGATGGAATTCAGTGCAAATACCCAAGAGTGGGGCTTTCAGAGTGCTGGAAACATTTTCATATTTGTGCAGGGAGAAAACAAATATTATTTGCCCTAAAACTGCGAGGAGCACGCTAAGAGAATGAGGCCGTTAGAAATTGAATAACTTCATTTGCAGACATAGCATCAATATTTTTTCAATTTGTAAGTACTTGTCTCTGTATTTGGGAAGGAAAATTGAATTCATCTCAATCATCAGCCTGTTCCTGGGTGGTTCGGGGGAACGCCACCCTCTCTCCAAGCATCGGGAGGCTCGGTGCCAGCGGGAGTGGAGTGACTGGAGCCTCATTGTTTTCTTCGTGGCGAGTTGGGAATAGCACGTGCTTAATTGTTGCTTTGCTCTTTCTCTGTACTCCCAAACCGGGCACCTCTAAGAAGCAGCTTTGCAAAGGTGTCTCAATCCCATGTTGGGGAGCATTTACAGAGGGTCAATGAGGGCATCCGATGGCTGCTCCTGGGGCCACAGAACAATGGCTTGCGGATAACCCATTCAGCACAACGGGGACATGTCCACCCGGGAAAGGCAAAGAGTAGATGGTGGGGCATTCCAGAAAGCAGCCACTGCTCCTCTTGATCCTTCCATCTTACCTTTGTTTCATAATACTTAACCTGAATTGCCCCTGAGCATGCTCCTGGCCATGGTCATGTCCAGAAATAGGATTTCTTTGGACATGGACATCGCTGTAGAGGAATCTAGAACTGGGTCTCCAGTACTTACCTGTCATTCCTACCCTGGCCCATTAAGTAAAGGCTGGAAACCAGAAACTTGAAGGGAGATCCTAAACGTAGATCACATTTACAACAACCTTCCATGTCCCTTTGCGGTCTTTCTCCTTACTCTCCCCCTTTCCAAACATACTGGGCTGCCTCAGGTTCCGCCGGGGTTCTTTAAGTTAGGATTATCCACCATGAGCTGAATATTCAGGTATAGCAGTTGCTGCTCAAGACATGAAGAAGTGAAAATGACCTATATTCCCCAGTCCCTGGCCACTGACTGCTGTGTAGTGATGGGTAGGTAAGAACACTTGAATGAGGCTGAGATGTGTGGCCAGGGAGGGTGGAGAGGGGGACAGTCAAATGGGGCCAGTGTTTGCATTTGTCCTGCCCTACCTCCTTGATAAAAGGAAAATAGGGTTGGGGGGGGGTTGGAGGAGGAGGAGAGTCTCCTGAGAGAATCCTGCCTGTAGGCGGTTGTGCTCAACCCTGCCAGCTTCCCACCCCCACTACCCCCAGGATGGAACAAGCTCTGATTGTGTTAAATGTTGACTATTCTCTACCATGGCCCCGCAGGGACAGATTCTGGCGAAGATGATAGATAGACCTTGGAGCAGGAAAGCAGATGATGTTTGAAAACACAGCACCGGGGGAGAACCAGCCTGGGGCTTAGAGAAGAGAGCGCGTTTTGTTTGTTTTTGCCTGTTTCCGCTGGATCTCGTTCAAGGGAGGTGGATGGGACATTGCAAAAATGCCCATTTTGGTCTGCCGTGGGGGCTCAGGCCTTGGGTAGCAGCCTGCTGGCATCCTCTGCCACAATGTCAGAAGCCCTCGCTCTGGGCCAGGCTTTGTGGGGTCACTGGGGATGCAGGCAGAAGTCAGCTGTGGTCCCTGGTCTAAGTGCCTCAGTCTGGGGTGGGGGGAGACTGAGCATGCACAGACAGGGATGGTGCTCATGCTTTGATGGAGGGGGGTACAGGGAGCTGGGGGACAACTGATGTGTATGTGTGACCAGCAGCAGATGGCAGAGATCAGAGAGGAGGGGATTCCTATCCGTTTGTGCCTGGCAGGTCTGCGTGAGAAGAGGTTGCTTATGGTTGCTGGCCAGTGCAAGGATGTCATGTGGAGGACAGACAGGAATAAAAAGTAGAAAGGAAGCAGGAACCAGTTCATGGTGGGCCTTGAGTGCCAGGCATCTCTCTGGAGGAAATGGGGAGACATGAAGTGGTTCCCATCAAGTGAGCAACCAGTGAGGTTGGAGTGTTAGGTGAGAGGTCTCTCAGGATGGGCAGGAGGGCAGTGGGCACAAGAGGATGGCCAGGGCTTGAGTCTGAGAGGACTTCATTCACTTCCTCCTCTCCTGAGGGCCCAGGCCATCTTTTAAAAAATCATGGGGAGCCCAGGAGAATTTCCAGGGGGCAGGGAAGTACTTTCTGCTAGATAGAGTGGAGTGAGAGTTCTACCCTTGGAACATCATTATTCAGTCTGCAGGCTGGGATGGGGAAGGCAGTGAGTGGAGAACTAGAGAGCTAGGAAGAGAGGAGGTGGTGTAATCAGGCACTGGTGGGAGCACAAGCTTTGAAATCAGACCTGGCTTCCGATTCCAACTCCACAGCTGTATAACTTTAGGTACGTTTTTTAATATTTCTGTATCAGGGCAGTTGAGGTTATGCTGCAGTAACAAACAGCTCCGAAGCCTAAGCAGCTTTAAATCACAGAGGTTTATCTCTGGTTCATGTTACATGTTCATTAAAGGTTTGCTGGAGGCCCTATTCATACTAGTGACTCCAGAACCCAGGTTTATGGAGGCTCCTTTTCCGTACTGCTTCTATAATGACTAAGGCAATGTGGAGCAAGCATGGTGACTCCGTTACTAGTTCTTAAAATGAGCCACCTCACTTCAACTCTCATTTTATTGGCCAAAGGTTGTCTGCCTGTGCCTATCTTCATAGAGTGTATGGGGATGGGAATTGGAATAGTGATGAACACTTCACACACACACACACACACACACACTCACTCACTCAACTTCCTTATCTATAAAATGGGAATAAAACTACCAGCCTCAGGTAGGCATTGTGAGTCTAATGAGAGAATGAACGTGGAGGTCTGCTCACACCAAATAATGACAGCTGGGGGGAAAAAAGGTGTGGGCAAAAAGGGGACTAAGTGAGGCATTTATTCCTTTTGGAGTTTCCTAGACAGCATGGTTGATTTGCCCAGAAAAAGGCCCTGTCCCTGCAACAGCTGTATCTGAGGTTTTGCTTCATTTGTGACCCCAGGAGTCCCCGGGGCTCCAGGAACTCCTGCTTGTGAAAGGCTTTCCCACTCTCTGCGAGTCTCAGGGCTGAGCTGGGGTGCTCTCCGAGGCACCCTCAGGCTTCTTCTCCAAGACTGTGCATTTCAAACGCCGACCTCATGTCTTCGCTGCGCTGCCGAGGCCCTGTGGAAATGGCATTTCTATTCCAAGAATCAGTTCCCATTCATCACTGTGAAGCGCGATACCTGCGGGGCAACGGTAACTGAGATTTGGCGAGTCTCCGAAGACGGCAGTGTGTCTGCGCGAGCTGAGTAATTAGAACAGTTTTCTGCACACATGCCTAATCTTTATTTAAGCTATTTCACTTAGGTACACATCTAAGTTATTCAAAAGTCAGTTAGATTTGAGACATGTGTGTCATCCAACAATCTCTCTTCTCTATTTTAGAATAGTTGAATGAGCACCAATAACCATAATTGCAAATATTTACTGGGGCTAGGTGCTAAGCAGCTGAACTCTGCACTTCATTTGAAGTAACCCATTTAATTTTCACAACGCTATACTCTTTCTGGTACACGACTTAAGAAACTCATGGATCTCCCAAGTTGTTTCCATATGAAGGATTCTTAAGTAATTTTTAAGGGGAAAGTGGTGAATCAATGGAGAGCATTTGGCCTGGAAGACTAAAAAAAAATAATGGAGCTGGCGTGCCTGTAGAGCTCATTATGTGCCAGGCACCATCCTAAGTGCCTCTCGTGTATGAGCCTAGTAATCATCTCAATAATCTATGCAACAGATATTATTATTGCCATTTTACAGTTGTGGGAACTGAGGTAGACCAAGACTGCATAACTCTCTAAACATAAACATAGCCAACAGGTGGTAGAACCCGCACTTGAACCCAAATAGTTAGGCTCTTAACCACTACATCATACTGCCTCTTGGGGTCTAGTAACCTGTGTCTTAAACTACTGTGGGGACTGTCATGTGGAAGATGATGACAGGAAGGCTTTTCACTAACTTCTAGATCAGCAGAACCAGGGCCAGTGGTGTAAGCCACAGAGAGGCCGATTTGGAACCTACGTAAGAAAGAGCTGTCCTCGATTAATGTTGCTCAAAGATCAAACAGAGTTGCTGGTAGGTAGTAAGATCCCCATCACCAGAAGTCCTCAACAGACTGGGTGATGACGTCTTCCCAGAGACACATGGGTGAAATTCCTTCCTTAGGCTCTAGGTTGACCCAAATGGCTCCTGTGATCCTTCGACATAAGGAGTTATTAACATGACAACTGTTATGACGTCTGAGCAGAAAGTTTTTAAACTACTATATCCTCTCCCTACTTGAAATTGGGAGCAGATGACAAAGCTACACAAGTGGCAGATATGAAGGCCCACGATACTTTTCCAGAGCTCAGTAGTATCATCGAATTAAACTCATTGCAAAGCTACTCTGACACATGGTAATGATGCAAATAATTGTTGTTACCTGGATGATCAATTAACCTAAGTTCACTTCATTGACTCTAAGTAGTATCATTTTCATTAGTCAAACCTGCATTTTTATGTTTTTCTTTTCTAGCTTTATTAATTTACCTGACTTTTAAAGCAGTGCTGAATTTGGAAGTTTTTCCTGATGCTCTGTAGGATTTGTAGGTTTTTATCTTTCTTAGAGAAGCCATTAGAGGATGAGAAGCTTGGGGATGGGGGAGCACTCCTTAGTTGGACAAGAAGAGCTAGGCCAAGGCCAAGGACCTCCCTGGTGAGCAGGAGCTGTGGGTGGAGAAGACCTGACAGGAACATGGGTCAGATGAGCTTGGGAGTCTTGAAGGAGCAGTCAAGCTCTCCGCAGAAATGGCAGTGATCCCACAAAATGGCCCAGCCCCTTGGGGCCAAGACCCAGGGCAGTGAGAAGGAACTGGTCAGAGGTGATGAAACAGGGCAAATGCAGGAGGAATTGTACGGATAAAATGTGGCCCCTGCCTCAACATCTGGCATTTTGTCTGGGTCCCCTGGGGCAGGAGGCAGTTCCAGGGGGATGGGCATAAGGTCTATCTGGATATAAGGACAAGAAACTGATTGTAATCGAGGAGCAAAAAGACCCAGCACAGGGGTCCCAGGAGCTCCTGGTAGTAAGTCCAGACTAGTGTCTACAAGCAAACCTCCTCCCTCCCCAGATCTTAACCCTGTGGAGGGCAGGGTGGGGCCCAGGGATGTGATTTCAGTCCCAGCACTGCGCCTACAGCGCATGGCTCTGGCAAGATCCTTACCAAGTCTCTGATCCTTACCTCAGTTCTTTATCTCTGAAGTGGGAGAATTCGTCTACATAGCCCCCAAGGACCTCCCACTTCTAAATCATGGTGGGAGTGGCTCTCAAACATCTTCTTCCCCTTTGAAAAGGCTGTCAGAGAGATCAAGCCAACTGTGAGTCTTTTGCTCCTCTGCTCAAGGATCGAGGATTTCTGTGAACTGGAGTTTTTGATTTACAGTCCCAAGAGCAAGGTGGTACAGGAGGGAATAATAAGCTCTTTTGACTTGGAAGCTCCTGCAAGAAATGATAGATGTCCCCAAGGGAAGGTACATCCTTGAGGGTGTCCCCACCGCCAGCAGGAATCAGTCTCCCTATCTCTTGAATGCCCAGCATCTCTCTAATGGCATTTGCTACCTGGTATTTCAAGCAGCTGCTTATGTGTCCTATAGTCACTGATGAGGTCCTGAGCCTCCTGAGGTTTGCAACCGTGCAGGCGGGATTTGTGGTACAGTCGGCTGACTGCACGATGGAACTTCTGATTTCAACCAAGTGTCTCACCTTATTTTGTTGCGAGGATCTAGGGTCTGTGCTGCTTAAATGCACAGCAGCCCTGCTACTTTGGACTTCTTGCAAGTAGAAGAAAGTCCACATGGGGGGAGGGTGTGTGCTAGGCAGAAGCTACCCCGTCATTCCCTGCAATGCAGACCCCTGGAAGCTTTGTGTCTCCCGCTTGTGGTCCTGACTCTGTTGACATTACAGAGCAGACACCTGGGGGTTGGCACAACCCTGGGCTGGCTGGAGGGCTTCCAAGAAGCCTCCTTTCCACCTTCTCGGTGTTGGAAGCCCAAGGGCTGGAACTTGTTGATATCATGCCCTAAACAATACATATAATCATTGATGGTGACTACATTTTGGCAAAGTCTAGGCTAAGCTCTTTACCTACTGAATCCTCGTCACAACTTTATGGTGGTAGAACTATTGTCACTCCCATTTCACGGATAAGAGAACTGAGACGCCTGTCCAGACAGCCGGGAATGTTTTTCCTCTGGCCCTTCACATGGATCCTTCTCGTTCCTGAGGTCTCAGCCTCGAACATCACTTCCTCAGGCCAGCCTTCTGGACCACCCTCAGTCAAGAGGCCCCCAGCTACCCCATCATTCTATATCCAGAGTCCTCAAATTTGAACATGTACCAGAAGGCTCCTGGAGAGCTTAAGACACAGATGGCTGGGCTCCATCCTAGAGGTTCTGATTCAGTCCTCCAGCTGGGCTGGCTCGTGCCTGCGTAAATCAGCACCAAATCACTGATCATCTGTAAAGTGACTGTTCTGCCACGTTCTGGTCGTGTATATCCTGGAAACTACCTGGGACTGAGAGAGGCCAAGAGCCCAGGTGAACAGCTGGGGGTACTCTGAGAGGCAAGGCCTCCAGTTTCTGACTCCCCGCATGTGGCAGGACAATCCAGAGCGCAGGAGGAATGGACCCACCCTGCTTTGGCCTGTCTGCTTCTTCTGGGGCTGTGTAGACCCAGCCCAGGAGGCTCCAGCTACCCAGATCTGACCAGAGAGGATAGCTGATGGCATTGAGACCCTCGGCCGCACCTTGAGGCATACAGCCTTGTCGATTCTCCCTCCTGAAGAGGAAAGAGGAAGAAGAAAGCGGAGAGGAAGGACAGAAAGAGGATCATAGAAGCACATCGCGCACTGTGCTTCTCTTTGGCAAACTAAATGCTTATTGAAATTAAGATAAGCTTGACAGACTTGTGTTAGCAGTTTTGGGGCCTATCTGAGAATATCTTGCCTTGAGAGACTTCTATTAGAACTGACTCCACAACTAATAATGTAGTCTCTGTCACTTAACTCAAAAGTCCCTCCTGGACCCGCACAGTGAAGCGTTAAGGAAATGAAATCTTTTTTTTTTTTTTAACATATACAGCAAAGTTTGATTTGTTGAGAACATTTCTTCAACTGACAAGTTACAAGCCATGTCTGAGAGGCCCACTGGGAACTTTCAAAATTTGAGCAGCAGTTTCTAATCACTGACGATCATTAGCATTTTAGTGAATAGATTTTTGATAAGAAAAATCTTTGCTCTGTGGGTAGAAAAAAAAAAAAACCCTGACATTTGATAATGCAAACAGAGTAGCAATTTTAATTAGGCCTGCAGTCCTTCCTGGTGTGGCAAACATGGCACAAGATCCAGATGTTTTCCATGTTACAGGATGTGAACTTAAGGCCGCGTCAAGCCCCTGGTGCTGGGTGCTATGCGACTGGATCTCCGGCGTGTTCACCGGTGTGTTCGGTAATAACGACTGTTTACTGAGCACTTGCTATGTGCCAGATGCTGTGCTGTTTCACGTGCATCATCTCAATCGGTCCTCAAATCAATCTGATGAGATAACTATTATTATTATCATTCCCATTTTACAGATGAGAAAACTAAAGACCAGAAAGGTTCACTAACCCAAAGTCCCCAGCTCATTTATTGCTGGAGATACTCACCAAGGTCTGTGTGACTCCAGAGTCTCCACGTTTACCCACCAAGCTGTACCTCCTCCCAGAGTCATGAGACCTCTCCCAACCTCAATCTCCTGGTCTGTGGAATGTGGGGATGTGATCAGTCATATCTCCTTCACTGGGCTCTGGTGGAGCTCTGAGGAAGGGGTGGCTGTGCTTAGGAGAACATTTTTTCCTCTCAGGGAACTAGAACCTGACACTTGGTTTCGTCTTTCCATTGATCTTAGCCTGACCCTTTGGGGCCACCCAGAAGAACTCTGATCCTTTCCCTGTGATATTCAGAAATTTGTAATCAGCTCTTGCTGGGTCATTGGATAGGTATATGTTTAGCTTTTCAAGAAATCACAGAACACTTTTCAAAAGTAGTTGTACCATATTACACTCCAAACTGCAGTGTGCGTGCATTACAGCTGCTGTATATCCTCTCCAACATCTGGCTTTGTCAGCCTTTATCCTCTCAGCCGTTCTAGGTACACAGTAATATCTCATTGCTTTTGCAGTTTGCATGTTCCTGATGACTAATGGTGTTAAAAGTCTTTTCATGTATTTATTAGCCATTTGCATATCTTCTTTTGTCAAGTGCCCATTTAAGTCTTGTCCATTTTTTTAAGAAATTGTGCTGCTTGTCTTTATTATTGAGCTGCAGGGTTTTAGGTATTCTGGGCACAAATCTTCTGTCAGATAAATATGTTGTGAACATCTCTCATTTTATGGCTTCCCTATTTTCTGGGTGGTGTTTTTTGATAAACAGATGTTTTAATTTTGATCAAGTCCATTTTCTCATTTTTTCCCCTATGATTTATACTCTGTGTCCTTTCTAAGAAATCTTTAGTTCACAAAGATATTCTCCTATGTTTTCTGTTTTCACTCTTACTTTTTACATCCCTAGTCCATCTTAAATTTATTTTGTGTAAAGTGTGACACAGGGTCAAGGTTCTTTGTTTTTCATATGGATATTTGTTTGTTTCAGCACCGTTTGTCGGAGACTTTTCCCTTTCCCCATTTAATTGCTTTGTCATCTTTGTTAAAAATCAAGTGACAGTACATCTGTGAACCTATCTCTGAATCTTCTATTCTGTTCCATGGATTTATCTGTCTATCCTTTCAGCAAAACCACACAATTTAGATTTTTATAGCTTTATAGTAAACCTTAAAATCTGGTAGGTTAAGTCTTCCCATTTTGTAATTCGTTTTCAAGGTTGTTTTGTCTATTTTTGGTCCTTTGCCTTTCCAAATAAATTTTAAAATCATCTTGCTGTAATCATCTGATTACAATGGATCTTTAGATCAATTTGAGGAAAATTGACATTATAATAACATTGAGTCTTCTAATCCATGATTTTTTCATTCAATTTTTAATTTATACAATTTATATAGGTATTTTTGATTCCTCTTGGTATCGTTTTATAGTTTCAGTGTAGAAAAATTTCACATCTTTTGTTAAATTGTTTGATGCTTTTGAATGCTATTATAAATGATGTTTATTTTTATTATCATTTTCTAATTGTTCATTCCTAATATACAGATGTGCAGTTGATTTTTATATTAATTTTATATATTGTGATATCTTAAATTCACTTATTAGTTCTAGTAGTTTTTTTCTTTGTAGTTTACTTAGGATCTTCCACTTAGGATCTCCTATGTACACAGTCATGTCATTGGCAAATAGAGAAAAATTTAGTTCTTTCTTTGCAATCCATATGCCTTTTATTTATTTTTCTTGTCTTATTGCATTAGCTAGACTTTTTCTCTTTAATGCATCTTCAGAAACTCTTGATTTTGGTAAAAGTCAGTCTTTTTGCACAGGTGTCAGTGGTTTTTGCCTTCATTAAAAAAAAAAACAACAACACAAATAATCAGTTGCAAAAGTCCTTTCTACTCACAGGGTTGGTATTTTTCCAGACTTAAGAACAAACTCAGCAATTTGGCTCCCCTTTTTCTTGTCATGGGATGAAATTTAATTTGCATCGTAGTTTTCAAAGCTCTTTGCCAAGTGCTCCTAGTCTTTCCACTTTCTGGATAGGAGGTAGCACTGCACTTCTTTGGTACCTCATGGTTCGGTGGGGCTGTGTGACTGGTTTCAGCCAATGTGTGAGTGCTGAAATGATATGTGTCACTTCTGCATCAGGGCATTGAACTACTAATGCAAGAGTCTCCAGAACTCTCTTTTTCCTCTAGCACATTAACCAATGATGTTTCAGATGAAAGGTACTCCATCTGCCTGGAGCTCTGAATGTCTGCAATGAGCAGAGTCTTCCCACTCCTCCCCCATTCCCCTTCCCTCCACTCCCACTGACCCACAATGGACATATGACTTGAGGTAGAAATAAAATTTTATTGTTTTAAGGCACTGAGATTTTTTTTGTTACAGCAGCATTACCTAGCCTATCCTGACTGATACAACGTGCATGAAGTTTTAAAAGAGAGATGACTAAGCAAACTGATAGGTGGAAGCAATGTAAGAAAATACATTGTTTATTTTTCTTTCAGTGAGACAAAGGACATATACCCCTAGAGAAACCAGCAGTGAGCCAAAGCCCAGAATCTTATGTAGGTCTTACATACAACCAGATCCCCAGTGCCCAGCACCTGGTATACATTCAAAAAAGATGCTTGCTTGCATTCAATTAAGCCAGGGTTCTCCCTTTAACTTGTGCTTGGTAAAGTAGAAGCACAGCATTTTCCTTCACTTTTCTACCCTACTTTCTTGCCTGCGTATAGGAACGGCAAAAACAACTTGTCCTCATGAATTGTTGGGAAAAATTGTGCTGATTACAAAACGCTTTGCAAAATGTAAAATCCTATCTAAGTGGCAATTTTCTCCATTGCTCTGCCAATTGTAATAAATAAATATTGTTTTTAAAGCTAGCTCCTGGCTTGCTTTCCAGTGACCATCCCATCAAACACTCTAACATGCCTAGGGTTATTGTCCACTCTGGATTTGCATGTGTGTGCATGGCGTTTGTGTAATGCTGTTTACTGAGGAGTTGAGTAAGCCCATCTTGTAGCAATAAAATAAAACTTGAGAACAATGTCATACTCCATTGGAGAGGAGATGGATCAGAACAGCTCACTCAGGACAGCTGTGCTATATGCTCCCCAAGGGCATGGGAGCTTGTTTCAAGTCATTTCTGCAGCCCTAGTGTGCCTGAATTAGGGAAATGTTCTCTATGGTTATTAATTGTTTTCAATTGTTGGCCCAGCTTGGATTGAGATCCTAGGTTTCTGGTTCATGTTATAGCACCATGGGTAGAGTCCAGGAACTCCAATAAAATAGACACCTGCTGATGGTTAAATTCATGTTCACTGACCACCTACTGTGGACCACATGCTAGGAACTATGAGGGATGTAAAGATTACTGACATAGTCCCCCATCCCAGCGAGCTTCCAGTTGTAAGGGGTTAAGGGAGACATCATTCATCCATCCATTCATTCACCTGTTCAGTCATTGATTCTACTAGCACTAATTCCACTAATATTGATTGATATTCCAGGTACCATTCTAGTTACAAAACGAAGTCTCAGCTGTCCTAGAAGATATATTCTAATAGGGGTATACAGACACTTATCAAATAATTACAGTTATACTTTATTGTAAGCTGTGATAGGCACTACTGAAGAAGACTTTAGAGTGCCATGAGGACAAGAAAACAAGAGGAGTAGACTTTGTCAGGGAGGAGCAGCCAAGGAAGACTTCTCTGAGTAAGTGAGCTCTGAGTTGAGACCTAAAGGATGAATTAACAGTTATCCAGTCTGGGGGTTGGTGGGGGAGGGGAAACGATAGGCAAAAGAAACAATACATTTAATACAAGGCAGACTATATGATGGGCTACAAAAGAGGGACAGATAACATGCTATAGGAGGTCCCAGAACAAGTCTCATTATAACTAGGGGAATGAGAAAGGCTGCCTACAAGAGGTGGTGCTTGGGCTGGGCCTGGAAAGACAGAGTACAAGCAAAGACCCAGAGGTAACAGGGTAGAGGGTGAAAAGTCTAGGGCAGACTGTGAAGAGTCCTGAATAAGGCTAAGGAGTTTGGATCTCCCCCACTGGGAGAGAGTCACTGAAGGTGTCAGAACAGGACAGCGATGTGATCAGAGCACTTGAGTGAGAGAGGCTCCTTTGTCCCCCTGGAGACAACTTTGCCTGTAACCGAAAAGGACATCAGAGCCCCTAACCTCCCTGGAGCCCAGATAGGGGTTCCAGTGGTCAGCTCTCCTCTACCCACAAGGAGAAACCCCCAAGGTCTTGAGGAGACGGTGCAGGAGAGCAGGGGCACGGGGGACACAGGGTCCTGAAGCTAGAAGGTCCCTAGTGTCAGGAGAATGTATGCATGTGAGAATAGCAAGTGAGCATCCAAAGTGGCTCAGAGCAGAGTGCTGTGTGTGTGCCAGCTGCTGTGTGAAACAGGCTGCCATGAGAAAGGGCCTTGTATTGGTTTTAGGGCTCTTTCATGTGCAAGGAAAAGAATCCCAGTTCGATCTAAAATAAAGACTGAACAGAAGTAATTGAGCCATGGAACTGGGTACCTTCAGGGGATTGTAATGGCTTCAAGTATGTCTGAATCCAGGGCTTAAACCAAATCGTCAGGATCCTCTCTCTCTCTCTCCATCTCCATCTCTCTCTCCATCTCCATCTCTTGGGTTTGTTTCCATCTGTCATTGCAGTTGGGTTTCCTTTATGCAGGTGAAGAAAAGAGCTGTTGCAAGTCCGAGCCTTACATTGCAGCGAAGAGAGGGAGTTTCTGTGCCAGTATATAGATCCCAGGGAAGCACTCTGATTGGCCCTGATGGGTCACATGCACATCTCTTGGCCCAATCATTGTTGCCACAGAGCTGGTACTGTCCCGAGATTGACTGGCAGCCCCAGCCAAATCGCACACAGTGGAGGAGAGCACAGCCCCAGTGAACGCAAACCTGAGCTGACAAAAATCACCCAGAGCCATATGGTTCTTTTCTTAGGTTGTCCATCCTAGAAATCTGGGAGGCTGGATCATTTATTTTTTATTTTTTTTATTTTTTTTTAGGCTGGATCATTTAAAGAGAACATAATACTAATTATATATATTTAAGTGAGATTTTGAAAACAGGCATGGTCGATAGTTTCCATATGACAAGATTCATTAAAGCTGTAGAGTTATTTTCAGTAGGGGTTTAGTTGCTCCTCCAAGGCGTTCTGATGCCAAGGGTTAGGTGGCTCTGTTATTCTGGGGGAGAAGAGCCTCAGAGGGAGGTCAGGTCACCTGAGCTGGGGCTCTGGGCCTGCTCACAGCTCACTCTGTGATTTTAGACAAGTCCTTTCCTCTCTCTGGGCCTCAGGTTACCTATCTTTACAATGAGAGGCATGATGTCTTCTGGTAGAGCTCATGGACTACAGCCCACTCCTGCACTTTTAGTCCTCTCTTACTTAAATCACATTGCAGGGGAGATCTCTTGGGCCCCTCAAGCACAGGATGCCTCAACAGGGAGCGCAGGACTTCTGCCCCCACAAGCTTCTCTCTGAGGACTGAGAGAGGCTTATGCCGGGGTTAAGAATGAACTAAAGTTCTGTATTCCTGAAGCGCCTGGCCCCGCCCCACTGATAGGGGCTCACAAAGAGGGATTTACCCAACTATGGTTTCTAAGAAGCAGATACAGAGTCGCGGAGACCCTGGGCTAGAAGATCCCGAGAGGTCCCTGAGCCAAGACTGCCGTCCTATGCTGGAGGCTCCTCCCCAGCAACCCGGAGAGTACTTCTCTGGCTGCGCACCTCCCACGACATGGGCACGCTTCCATCCTTGGACCCTCCAGAGTCCAGTTTGCCCTGACAGCTCGCTACACGTCCCAGTGGCAGAGTATCCCCGTCACAGATATAGGGAACAAAAAGCTCAGGATGGCCGGAGCACTGAGCAAGGAAGTAGCTGGAGCAGGAGATGAGGGGCAAAAGAAGGCAGGGCTTAAAGATTAAAATGGAGTCTGAGTTCTGCCTTGAGGGCAAGGGGATATCTCTGAAGTATATTAGGCGAGAGAGAAAGTTGGCCCATCCGAAAGGCCCCCAAACTGTGGTATGGAGGACAGTGGGGCCAAGCAGGTGCCTAAACCCGAGGGAGACAATGGATGCCCACACTATGGAGTTGATGGGGGGAAGACCGAAAGGCTGACTAAGTGGCATTTGGTGACCCAGTAGCTGGAGGGAGGCGCCCAAACCAGAGCATGCCATTGGCTGGGATGGGAACCCAGGGAGGCAGCTTTGGAGAAGCACTGAGTTCACTGGTAGGCATAGGGCATGTGAAATTTCTGGCTGGCCATTTGGAGATTTTAGGGATGGTAGTGGCAGTGGGAGGTTCAGACTGACTCCCCAGATCTGTGCCAGCCTGGAGGCCGCAGCAATGCCTTACCTACCCTGGCCATCTGACAGAAAGATGTGGTACAATTCTAGCTGGAGCCATCGTTTCTGAACAGGGATTTCAGTGCTTTTCTTCCTTTGGGAAGATTCTTGATCACAGGGTCCTGAGGGGCTCCCGACTCTCTGGGGACGAGATGCCCCAGGCCAGCATGGAAGGAGGGCGGAGGCTGTGGGGGAAGGAAGACAGGCAGGTGCACAGGTGTGCAGGCTGCCCGGGGGGCGGGGGGGGGCAGGGCTTGCACCAACACGATATGTGAGTGTGCATTCCTGTTTTACTAAACATTCCTAGTGAAGTATTTCTCACAAGGGGCCACACTAGAGGATATTAGCACTCACCTCCACTTAAGAATGGGGATCAAGTTTCTTGGGTCTAAATTTAAAGAAACTTAGTGTCACAGCCATTTAAAGGGCCTAGGAACTGCTGAGAGGGGAAAAGATCGAATCAGAGGGCTGTAAAAATGAGTTTAAATAAAAAGAAAAAAAAGTGGGGCACCTGGGTGGCTCAGTCGGTTAAGCGACTGCCTTCGGCTCAGGTCATGATCCCGGAGTCCCGGGATCGAGTCCCGCATCAGGCTCCCTGCTCAGCAGGGAGTCTGCTTCTCCCTCTGACCCTCCCCCCTCTCATGTACTCTCTCTCATTCTCTCTCTCAAATAAATAAATAAAATCTTTAAAAAAAGAAAAAAAGTGATTGTACAAGCAATATGTGATTATGTTTATGAACTAGGAAGTGTAACGTGTATTGAAGAAAAGGAGCCTCCTGCCCTCCCCACTTTGCTTTGGGTGGTTGTGGGGGAGGAGGAGGGCTGGGTTTCCCAGCGTTGGCCCTGAAGGTTCAGTCCAGTGGGGGTGGGGAGGGAGGCTGGGCAGCCGGCAGGATTGGGAAGGCCACACCCCCTGGTGGGTGTCCTGAGCCCTCCATCTGGAGCCTGTGACGCCAGGCTCTGGCCCCCTGCCCCCTCTGGCCTTGGCCTCTTCCTCCGGAAAATGGGGCGAGGCACCTATGGGGCCTCCAGCCAGGGGGCTGAGCTGATGATGGGCATGAGGCAGGGGACGGAGGGAGCTGGCTGGAAGCTGGTAATTAATAAATGAAATGCCCTGGGACTGCTGCCGAGCCGCCTCAGATGACATATCTGTCGCGGGCTCGGCAAACCATTAAATGACCATTTTCTGACAGAACGACTTCCCCGCTTGCCAGGACATATTTTCTCTTCTGGCCCTCTCTTTCTCCTCCTCTCCCTTCCCCCACCCCCCCTCCCCCCTGACTCTGCCCTCCCTGCTGAGCCACTGTCCCCGGTGTCTCTCTCTCTCTCTGTCTCCGCCTCTCTCTGCCTACGTGTGTGTCTCTCGATGTCCCTGTCTCCCTCTATCTCTGCGCGTCTCTGCCTGTCTCTCGTCCCCCTCCCACTGGGGCATCTCTTCTCTTTGTGGCTGCCTCTCTCTTTCTCGGGTCTCTGGCCCTCTCTTCTCCCAGGCTGCTCTCTCGCTCCCCCACCCCCTAGTCCCTGCCCACTCCACCGCCCCTCTCTCCGTTTCTCCCAGTCTGTGTAAGGTTTAACTACCCCCCCACGCCCCTCGTCTGCCTCAGCCTACCCCCTCCCTGCCTCCCCCCCCTCCCCGGCTGCCTGACGGCTCCAGTTCATTTCTGCCTGTTTAATTGGGCCCCGGATGAGTTTGGTCGACAGGGCCATTCATCATGTGGCCGCGGCTGGCGGCGGAGCCCGGGGGAGCGGGGCTGACAGCTCCGCTAGGCTGGGATGCGGCCTGCGTCGGGAAGTTCACATATTTGGGCATTAGTGCAGCTATTAGTTTAACAAGCTTCGTTTATCCTTGTCACTACCACTTCAGCTTCCCATGTAATCATTTGAAATGTAGATTACAGCCAGACAAATGGGACAGCGCAAGACGCGCAGGGTGGAGGGAGGGACACGCAGCTCGTTAGGGCCGCCTTCCCAGCCCCATCCCTTTCCAGGCAAGGCTTTGATTAGCTTAATATTCACATGATTTCAGTGGGAAGCGCCAGTCACCTGTGCCAAGCCCCTGGCGCTGGGCGGAGGTGCCCAGGGTGTACCTAGGCGAGGGGCCAGGTCCTGCCAGGGCGGGGTTCCTCTGGTTCCAAGATTACCCACCCTGCAAGGAATCACGTGGGTGGCCAGGGCCCCAGAGTCGGCCCCTGAAACCTCTCCCACAGTGGTCTTCCTCCCAGGATGAGGCCGCTTCCAGACCCTGGCTGCTCTCTCCGGCTCTGATTTTGACACCCTGAGCTCGTGGGACCCTGTGTGAACTGAGGAAGGTCTGGCCTTCTCTGGGCCTTGTGTCCCCCTCTGGAAAGTGGAGGTTTCAGACTGGGTCCGGTGGGCCCACTTTTCTCCGTTCCCCTGCCAAGCAAGACCCCCTCACCTTGGTTCCTTTGATGGGATCGGCCGGTGTCCAGTCATTTCTCTTCTTTACCTGGTCGCCTGAGGGCCCCTTTCGAAAGGTAAACCTGGTATGCCTGCTCCAAAGGCCCTCATGACCCTCAGAAGGAAGGCAGAAGCCCGTACTAGGGCTTGGGGCGAAGGCGGGGAAAAGCAAGGCTCCCGGATCTACCACAGCCCACCCTCCAGCGTTACCTCGGGCTGCCCCTCCTTTGTTTACACAGCTCCCTGCCTCCCTGCTCGCCATTGTCAAATGCCTGGAGCCCTCTCTCAGCCCGGGGGGTTTTGTGCATGCTGTTTTCTTGGAAGAAATACCACTCTCCCTATGCCCTGTCCCCCAACTCCTTTGCTCAGACATCTTTCCCATCCTTCTAATTCTTTTTTTTTTTTTTTTTTTATTCATGAGAGTCAGAGAGAGAGAGAGAGAGGCAGAGGCAGAGAGAGAAGCAGGCTCCCCGCCCAGCAGGGAGCCCGATGCGGGACTCGATCCCAGGACCCCGGGATCATGACCTGAGCCGAAGGCAGACGCTTAACCATCTGAGCCACCCAGGCGCCCGTCATCCTTCTAATTCTTAATTTAGATGTTCCTTCCTCCAGGAAACCTTCCCTCCCTGGGCTCTTCCGCCCAGTGTCTGTCCTGTGTGCATCTCAGAGCCCTGAACCCACCGACAATAGCACTTAGCACCTGCGATCCAACTGCTGCTTGCTTGCATCCCCCACTGGACTGTAAACTCCATGAGGGCAGGGCCTGCCTAGCCCTGGCCCTGGCCCTGGAAGCTGCCCAGCCAGTGTTCATTGAAAGACTAGGCGGAGCACAAGCAGTGTGAGAAAGGTTGAGAATGAGAAGAAATGGTTGAGAAAATGGTTGGCCCACTCTAAGAGTTCAGCCGAGGAGGGTTTACTGACGGGACTCTGCAGAGCTGTGAGCAGAGTTGGGGAGACCAACGTGGGACGGTGAGGCATCGGTGGGGAGCCGTCACACCCTAAGGCCTGAAGGGCAAGGGGGAGGGAAGGTTGTTCCCAGAACCTGGAGAAAACAGGAGCCCATTGAAGAGGGGCTGAAAGAAGATGTAAATAGAAAGCAGTCACCACAGAGTGGGGGCGAGGCAAGGAAGGACTGGGGGTGAGGCAAGGAAGGACTGGGGGTGAATCCTCTGACCTCCCACTCTTCTCTCCCTCTACTGTCTGACTGGGACCTCCCAGAGGGCCCAGGGGTCTGAGTGTTGGTGTCCACAGAGATTAACCTCCTGGGATACAGAGCAAGGAAGAGGGAAAAAAAAGGTGGGGGGGATGACCTGGTAGGGGTCAGGGTAGGGGACAAATGGAGAATACCCCCTACCCGCCAACATTGCCAGAGGCCAGGCCCTCCACAGAGAGGCCAGGACCGCCCCAGAAGGGCCACAAGCAAACCCACCTCTGGGTAAAGTGGAGGTTCTCTACAGAGGGCTCCCCAGCCCAGGGACATGAGAGCCAGCTCCTTGTACATCATCCCTTCACTGGCACCTCTCCCTGCTCAGCCCAGCTGGGCCCAGGCAGCCCTAAGCTGTTTCTCTTTTCACCTCTCCCCCTGCTGAGTGGCTTGTCTCTGTTTTCTTCCTGACACCTTCTGAATAATGACAGCAGACCTTGAAGCCAACGAGTCGTGAATCAAAGTGGCTTCTCGATATCATAAAAGAGATGTTCTAAACCCCAAACATAAAGATCGTTTTATCTTTATTAATAGTTTAATGCATCTGAGAAAGCTATTTGACATTTTTTACACCTCCAACTCCTTCCTTCATGCATTGCTGGTCAGATTACGCTAGGGTTCAGCCACTTAAATCCACTTAATAACTGACTAAATTCCACACTGAATTTACGTTGCACTACAAGCTGATTCTAGGATACAGATGAATTTTCTAGCAAAAGCAAACAAACAAAAAAACCCCACACCAACGTCCAGACTCCAGAGTTGTAAATCTGCTTTAATGATGAAAAAGGAATTAAAGTATTGGGATTAATGTCCTGTTTAACACCCCTTCCTGGTGAAGACTCTGCAGCACAAAGTGAAGAAATGTATCTCAATTAATAACTGAGAGTATTTCCTTTACCTGTTTAATTAAAGTGCTGCCCTTGCAAACACATAATGTGAAATTAATTAAAAACACATGGAATTTGGGACATGGAGAATAATTCAACTCCTCCCAATTGCTGCCAGGCCCGGTACACATCAGCGCATGATACCGTGGAGAGAAGGGTTTGGTTACTAATGACATCTGAGTTGGAATAACATCTCATTAATTGGCTAATTGTTTCTATTGTGTACCATCACCACCAGCGGCATCATTGCCACATCACAAAAACACAACCAAACACAGAGGATTACACTGGATACATACATGTACACACACATGGGAGGCCAGCACACCACCTTCAAACATACAACCCCACCCTCTGGGCACTTACATGCCAATATTCTCCCACAAGAGACACACACGGGTAAATCCATAGATTGCACACAAATACTCCCAAGTAAAGGTCAGCGAAGAAAGGAGAAAAACATGTCCTGTGCTTCTCCCCAACTTCTCAGAAAGAAAAAAAAATGTAACTGTCAGAAATGGGATAGGACTGCCGAAGACATATAGAAAAAGCTCAAACCAACCATGTAAGTTGTGAAACATAAATCCCAATTCTATTTGTCCTGTGACAGTGTATAAACCACACATTTTTCAATAGGATAGAAAATTAAAATCCTCACCAGGTTCAGAATTGCTTGGGGAAGTTAGATAGAAAGCCTAGTGTCCTGGCAAAAGGAGAAGCAACTGTTGGCTGGTCGAGGCCTGAAGGATGCTTCAGGACCACAGACAACAGGGCTCAGCTGGCCTCCCTCTACATTCTAGAGCTGTCAATGTGTTCACATACCCAGAGCTGTGATTGGCCAGATATTCCATAGGCACTCTCTACTTAAAAGATTCCTTGATAGGTTCAGTTTCTAGGGAGTCCCCCAGCAGCTGTAATCTGCACATAGCTCCTGGGATGTGCCTTCTATTCCCCCAAGTCTGTAGTCTGTCCTTTCCCCCCACTGAAGTTCACTTGATTCATTTCAAATCTCCAAGTAGCCCAGGAGCTTTTCCCATGCTTTAGTTCCAAATGGCTTAACATCTTCCTCACAAGGGATTCTCCCCAGTGACTATCAAATATTAACTAAAGCCAGATAACCCCAGACCCTAGAGAATTAGATAATGTTACTATATTCTATTCAGAAAAGTGTTTATTTATCCTCACATTGGGTTTCCCTTTCCCTAAACTAGTTTGTTGCTGATGAGGAAATGTCTCAAGACTTCTTGAAAATCTCATTGTTTTTAGTGTGTTTGCTGTGGAATGTCCCCAAACCATTTGAAGACTAAATAATGACATCCTTTCGTTCGTTCTCATCCAGCATCATTCTTCCTCAAAAAAGCTTCCTGGATCAGGCAGACAGGTTTCTCTTTGCAGAAGCCCCCCTCCCCACTCCCCATGGTTTGTCCTTCATGGACCCCCCAAGCCACTATTTTCGATAGTTTCCCCCAGACACCTTCTGTTGACAGGCAGTCTGCTGCCATGGCAGCGTGACGCGTCTTTGGCTTGGGGGGTAATTTCCAATGACAGGTACCTCATTGTGGCCAGAGTTCTGCAGTTTCATTCTCCACTTTCTTCCCAGTCCTTGGGTGGGTAGCAGTGTTGATTGAGATCCAGCTCACTGGCTATGCAGGATCAAGCGTCTGGGGGGCTTCAGACCTTTTGAGGGATAAAGATCACCCCAGGTAAGGGCGGACCCAAGGAACCCTCAGTCTCTTTGATCTCTCATCTTTGACTCTGAGTCCTCATGGTCAATACTTGGTCCTTTGCCTTCAATTCACTTAGAACCATGGACTCATGGACACTTTGAGATGGAAGGGCTGGAGAGCATGCAGTTAAACCTTATGTTCCCTACACCACTGTACAAATGGAGAGGCTGAGCCCCAGTAAGGACCTTCTGACATGAGTGTGAGAGCAATCAGGCAGGAAGATGACAGTTCTCTCAGTGGGGAAGGGGGTCTCAGCTGGTCCCTCTTGAGATTCTAAAGCAGAAACTCTGGGTCCTCTGCTATCCTCATACAAGTTTGCCCGGTCTTCCATCTTCCTTCAATTCAATTCAACAAACACTTATTCAGTATGGACTAGCTGAATAAATAAAGGAAGGAATCTCTACTCTGAACCAGGCAGAGTGCTGTAGGCAATGAAGACAAGGTAGTGTGGCAGAAATGGCTGCTTATATCCCAATATCTACTCTCTTCTCTTCCCATAGTAAGAGAATTTGTAGCTGGAGAAATAGGGCCACTCAGAATAAAGATCACATTCTCCAGTTTCTCTTGCAGCTAGATGTGGCCATGTGATTTAGTTGTGGCCAATGGGATATAGGCAGAAGTGCCACGTACCAGCTTCCTGGAACCTCACTTAAGAGACAGCTGGTTCTCTTTTCTGTGTGCCCTTTATCCTGCTCCCTGGGATCCTGATGCTGCTATCGTGGACCTTGGGGCTGAGGGGCTAGAAGGAGGGCCCTGTGGGTCTCCTGCAGCCAAGTCACCCTATCAGCCCCAATCAGCAGCCTCAAGACTTCATATGGGAGAGAGGGTGATCTGCTTATTTAAGCCCCTGTTATTCTGGGGTTTTCAGGCATTCAGAGCTCATTTATTCCGTTGTGGGTAGTAAAATAAATACTTAAGGAAGAGAAATAAAGAGCTATGTGTACACACACATATACACATACTCTATATATGCATAAATTATCCCTGGAAGAAGTAGAACGGTCTGTAGTCATGGGAAAGAACTGGGGGCCTCAGGCTTGTGGTGGGAGTGAGACTCACCGCCTACTTTTTTGCTCTGAATTTTTTCACCATGTGTTATCTTTTTTTAATGCAAAAATCTAAAAATGAATGAAATGCCATTTTATACCTTAGAGGCCCCCAGTCTACTCACTGTCAAAGGAATGTTTTCAGTGTTGCCAAATGGACATCCAGCTCCTCTTTCAGCATCTTGGTGGTAGGGTGCCTACCTCCTCCCCAAATAGCTTCATCTCTCTGTGGAAAAGGAGAAGAACAACAAACATGCCAACCTCTGGACCTGTTTCTGCATCTGGGGAAGATAGAGGCCCCCCTGGCAGGGCTGTGGTGACAACATCCAGGAGCTGGCACAGCCCACGCCAGCTTGTCATTCCTGCGTGTCCCACAGCACCTTGTAGACCCCGCTCGCTCATACAGTCGTCCTGCTGTGGCTTGCCTCCTCACCCCCAAGGGGGAGCTCCCCGAGGGCAGGGATCGTATTCCATTCCTCTCTGCTCCCGGCCCCTGTGCCCAGACCAGACCCTGGCGTGGAGCAGAGATCAAGGAGTATTTACTGGCTGAAGGAAGGAGAAAACAACTGGCAATTCATTTTAAAATGCAGATCCTGACAATGCCCAGAAACTCCAGTTGATTCATGATTTTTATTGGATTTTTAGTTTTTCCTGGATTCAATATTCGCCCGAACCCAAGGAGTGCCAAGGTGAGGCATGATAGGAGAAGGGAACTCGGGGAACTCTGCCCCAAGGTATCACCCAGCGAGTGCTTTTTTAATGAGGAATAAGATAATCCTCTTGGCATCTCCATGAGGACTGCACTGTCTGTTGCTGGGCCAGGGCACTAAGCACTCACAAACTCAGCCCGCCACCAGAGTGCAGGGACTCTAGAGACTCTGCTCTGGGGTCGCGCAGCCTGGCTTCACGTCTTGACCCCACTGTTCACCAGCTGTGTGAGCTGGAAGCAAGATATCTGAGCCCTCCTGGCTTAGTTTCCTCACCCGTAAAAGTGAGGATGATAATAAGTGTACTTACCTCATAGGGTTAATGTAAGGAGTTCATGAGATTATGCATGTGAAGTCACAACTCTTTGAGTTATAAACATGATTTAACTTTTCCCCAGCTCCTCCAGCTGTGCTATATAGAACTATCCCCTCTCCCTTTTCTGGTGGGGCAGCAGGATCTTTATTGACATCACGGTCATATTTTAGAATTTTCTAGTAAATACCATCATTTACTAGATAATACAAATAATTTCTAGTAAATCAGAACTGTTTCATTCTGGGGGCGCCTGGGTGGCTCAGTCGTTAAGCGTCTGCCTTCGGCTCAGGTCATGATCCCAGGGTCCTGGGATCAAGCCCCACATGGGGCTCCCCGCTCTGTGGGAGGCTTGCTTCTCCCTCTCCCACTCCCCCTGCTTGTGTTCCCTCTCTTGCTGTATCTCTCTCTGTCAAATAAATAAATAAAATCTTTAAAAAAAAAAAAACTGTTTCATTCTGAAACTTGATACTCAAAGCTGTTCTTTTTGAAACGTTAGTCTCAAACATAACTCAAAGCTGATATTCTACCCTCATCCCTCCGAGTAGACTAGATCTTTCTGTGGCTCCCACAGTCTGCAGAGAGACTGTATTAGCTTTCTGTTGCTGTATAACCAATTACCACAAACTCAGTGCCTTAAAACCACAGAATTTTATTATCTCAGTTTCTGTGGGCTAGGAGTTTGGCATGACTTAGCTCGGTCCTTTCCTTGAGGTCTCCCAAGACTGAAATCCAGTATTGGCTGGGGCTTCCATCTCATTTAAGGCTTGGGGTCCTCTTCCAAGTTCACTGATTGTTGACAGAATTTGGTTCCTTGTGGTTATACAGCTGATACCCTCAGGCCCTAGAGCTGCCTACCATTCCCTGCCATGTGGCCCTCTCTACAACATGACACTGTGCTTCTTCAAGGCCAAAAAGTAGGGCATCTGCTTCTCTGATCTCTAGATATTCTTTTTTTTTTTTTTAAGATTTTATTTATTTATTTGACAGAGAGAGACACAGCGAGAGAGGGAACACAAGCAGGGGGAGTGGGGGAGGGAGAAGCAGGCTTCCCGCTGAGCAGGGAGCCCGATGCGGGGCTCGATCCCAGGACCCTGGGATCATGACCTGAGCCGAAGGCAGACGCTTAACGACTGAGCCACCCAGGTGCCCCTGATCTCTAGATATTCTTAAAGAAATCATCTGCTTATGTCAGGCCCACCAGTATAATCTCCCCTTTGATTAACTTAAAGTCAACTGATTAGAGACTTTAATAACATCGGCAGGATCTCTTCACCTTTACCATAATATGGTAATCCCATGTGCCTCCCCTCCCCAACTCCTGCACACAGTTTCTGGATGTGGGAAATCTGACTCTGCTTCTTCTCCTTCACCCAGCCCCACCAAAGACTGTCACCACGACACAGTCTCCAGCTTTCAGATGTCCCCTCACCAGGGAGAGGGTCTTTGGGGCAGGGTTCTAGTAGGACAGTGTAAGGGTGGCAAGCAACTACGGTGGCCCACAACCCATAAGGCTTACCCATATTTTTGCCTGGTCTCCTTTCCCCTGCTTCGGTAAACACAAGGACAGGTCACCAAATCTGCAGGCCATACAGGGAGTGATATTCCAGTCTCCCCTCCTTGAAAATACCTCCAAACTTCTAAGGGATGCTCTTAAAGCTACCTTCCCTTGGCTTTGGAGACAAGAAGCAGCAGCTCTGCCCTCAGGACTCCTGAACCTGCATTTTGCCTAAGCTGACCACCTCTTTCTCTCTTAGTCTTCTTATATTTATGGTGGAGGGGTGAAGGTGGGGTGGGGGGTTACTGGATAGTCAGGACCGTTCTCTGAATCTCAGGTAGCACTGCAGAAGGTGACTGGACCCAACTGTCAGAAACTCCAAGAACTTTTGCTTTCAACTTTGGGTCTTGGCTGTGCAATTCTGGGACAGCAGGAAAAATTCCACTAAGTCTCAGCACCTGGTAAACAGTTAGTGCTCAATAAATGCTAAAAGGTATTATTGATCAGAACTCAACCCGAAGAGTCTTATATTTAGAAGCAGGGCAGAAGATCAGAGTGGACCAGGAGCAAAGCTGCGGATGACAAGCCGTGGGACTCCTTCAGTTCCTCTAGGCCAGGAATACACTTGTTCTCCAAGTCTGCTATCAGGTTGAGTTCAACTGAGGGTAGGGCAAAGGTGAAGAGCAGGGAGGGCAGGATTCATGCCATTCTTTGGCTTCAGCCTATTTGTCCTTCACCACCTCAGAGCTGGTAGGAAAGAACTGAATAAAGCTGAGATTGAAATTCTCCACCGTTCATGGTGTTATGAGGATACAGTCTGGCTAGCTATCCCCAGACCCATTTCCTCTTTTTCTTCAGCACACAGGTAGACTACATTTCTCAGCCTCTCTTGCAGTTGGGTGCGGCCGCGAGATTGAGTTCTGGCCAAAGCATGTGAGTGAAAATGATGTCTGCCATTTCCAGCCCTGCCCATGAAAACCTTCCAAGGCATGATCCTCCATGTTCTTACCTTTTTTACAGGCTTGATGCAAACAAACAAGATAACTTAAGAGGCTTCATGTTGAAGTGGCAGAGCCAAATGATAAAAGGGACCTGGATCCCTGAGTCACTTTGTAGAAGGCTGCCTGCCGACCAGGAATGCCCACATTTAACAGTTATGTGAGTGAAGGACATATTATTTTGTGTTTAGACATTTAAGTTACAGGGTATGTTTGTTACATCAGCTGGCATTGCCTTAACCCATACACGAGTTCACAGAGAAAATGAGGGAATTAGTCCGTGTCCACATTGTCCCTGCTTGTAGAACTTCTAGGAGTTTCGGGCATTTATCTGCCATGCTCTATAAAGTCTGCACAATGTTTTAATTCCACTTCACAGAAAGGTTTTCTTTCCAAACCCTCTTCAGGGGCCTTTCCTATTAAAAAGTCCCATTTATAGAAACTCCTACTTAGCATTTTTGGAACTTGTTATCCTATTCAGCAGAGTCTAAGTCAGGAGGCTTTGAACTCGGACAATTACTGCTCTTGATTAACAACAAGAACTGATGAGTTGGCCTTTCCAGTGTGCTAAGCAAACTCAGCCAAGCAGAAAATATCACTGAAGGGGAAACAATGGGAAGTGATTTTCTTGGTTACATTACGAGCCGTCGTGATATTTACACATGTTTGTGGATAATGTGGGAAACTCTGCTGCTTGCGTGCCCTTCCTGATGACACTGCTGGGCTTGAAACGCCATGTTTCTCACTTGACCTGGGCTGTCGATGTCATTGTGTGACTGCAGGCAGCCAGCCTAGTGGCAAAACCACAGACCTGGGCGTGGGCAGGCGTGGGTGCAGGATCCCTGAGCCAGTGCTTCGGAGTACCTGCTGCTCTGGGTGTCCTTGGGGCCAGCACCGGCCTGGGGCCTCATACTGTCAGCCCGGCCAGCAGCAGCAGAGAGGAGTATCCAATTCTTCATACCCTCACCAGAACAGGGTATTTTAAAAAGAGATCTTTGTGAGACTGAATCATGTTTTTAATCTCGGGTTGTACTTGTACTCATATTTCGTATGTCTTCATGTGTGAGTGGTCTATGCATGTTCTTTATCCATTTCTTTATTGGGGACGGTAGTATTTTTCATATCATTGCATATAAAATCATGTATTAAGGCCAGTTCACCTCTTCAGTTTCATAGGTTTATTTTTCCACGTTGTTTGTCCTTTTTTTGTTGTTAATTTTTTTGTACATTTAAAGTTGAAAAAAAATTAAGTAGTCAAAATTCTATCTTTTCCTTTGAGGCTTTTCCATCTTTTTAAGCTTACAAAGTCACATTCCATATAGAGGTTTGAGATCTATTCATCTATAAACACCACTAGTTTTATTAAAAATTTAAAAAGTAACTGCTTAGGGGTGCCTCGCTGGCTCAGTGGGTAACTGAGGGTTGTGAGTTCAAGCCCCACATTGGGCATGGCACCTACTTAAAAGAAAAAAATAAAAATAAATAACTTTTTAATCCACCAGGGTCTTACTTGAGTGGAAGATGTGAGGTAAAGATCTTCCTAGGGCTTTGGTAGGCTCTTTGGTGGTTCATTTCTGCATTCTACCTTTGTCTCATTCCTTTCCAACTGCTGTAACAAAAATAGCACAGATTAGGTGGCTTAAACAACAAACATTGATTTCTCACAGTTCTGGAGGCTGGGGGGTCCAAGATCAGGGCATCGCAGATTTGGTATTTAGTGAAGGCCTGTCTCTTATGTCCTCCCATGTGGAAGGGATGAGGAAACTCCCCAGGGTCTCTTTTATAAGGGCACTAATCCCATTCGTGAGGGCTCCACCCTCATGACCTAATTATGTCCAAAGTTCTCTCCTACTAATACCCTCACATTGGAGATTAAGTTCCCATATATGAATTTTGCCAGGACACATTTAGTCTGTAGCAACCCTCGTCCTGCATTCAGTACTGAGCCTGGCTCAGAGAAGGTTCCGGCTAGAGTTTGACCTTTGGATGTAAAATTTTGGCTTCTTTACAGCTGAGAAAATATCTTGGCAAAACTCACATTGGCCATTTGGAAAAAATGTCCCACAGTGCTTGCATTCCTCACAAGATCTTGGAAATAAGTGTTAGGTTTATACCCATTGTGCAGATGAAAAAAACCAAGGGTCCTAGAAGTTAAGAGACTGCTTATATCAGCAAACTGACCACCAAGATCTGGGGCTGAGACCCAGCCCAGGCTCTTGGGAGCCTTTATCCTTCTGCCTTTTTCACAGCCCTGGTGCTGCCTTGTTCCTCCACAGATCGCCGCTGCACCCAGCACCTAGCATGGGGCCTGGCTCCAGCAGGAGTTTGAGTGACAGATGGGCCTAAGGCTAAAGTCTCCCACGGCAGACCTCGGGCATCCCCCTTCCTCCTCTCTGTGATGGTCACTGAGGTCGGAGGAGCTGCCGGAGGCCGCCTGAGCATATTCCAGGCTGGCATTTCCACCCTCGTCCCCGGAGGCCTCGCCCCGGCCTCCATTCCGCCGTCCTGTGGGGACTGCACATGCCCGGGCTACGGTAGATGCTGGTGCCCCGCACCCCAGGAGGGCAGGCTTGGGGCCTCTGTCCCAGGGGAGCCGGGGACGAGGGCTGCGGCATCAGGGCCGGCGGCACCTGCTCTGCCTCACCAGAGACTCCTATTTTCAGTTCCAAATGCTGCCACTTCCCTTTGAAGTCCGTGCCTCTAAGCCGTGAGCCGTGGGAAGAAAGGCGCTGGGCCGGCGCTCCGCTGCACCAGCATGTCTCTCTCCCTCAGGAATCACCTTCGTCACCATCCATTGCCAGAATGAATGGAGGCTGCACAGCCGGCTTTATTAAATATGAATGAGTCGCAGCCCACGGCCCCCACGCGGTCACTCACCCACTCCATCTCTGGCAATTACTGCATCGCACACACTGTGCCAAGGGGCGCAGCGGTCCCTGCCTGCCCTTGCAGACTGACACCGCCCAGCAGGGGCAGGGCTCGGGTCTGCAACTGCCCCCGATGGAAAGCCACTCCTGGGCTCCCGTGCAGTCAAAACGGCTCTGCTCTGCAGGTGTAGGGATAGGGCACCTTCCACAGAAGGATCGTGGATTCTTGGGCTCTGAGCCCTGGCTGGGGAGGGCCTGTGGCTTTGGAGCCCAAGACAAGGTCTCCTGGCATGGTGGGCTCCTAAGCTCTGTCTGCATGTTAGAGGTGTGTGGGTCCCACCCAGACACTTTGATTTCAGGCAGTTTGAAGATCCAGGTTAAGGGCACGTGGGTGCATGCACACACCATCACTGAGCACGCATTCAATGTGTGTTACTGTTACCCTCACAAGAACCCATTAGATTGTGGATTTCATGTCACTGGGGTCCTTGGTAGCTCTGTTCACTGCTGTGTCTCCAGTGCTGGGGGCAGGGGAGATGCTCAAAAATTATTTGTTGAATGAATAAATGGGGTGGGTGTTACTGATCATTTTGGAGCTAATGAAGTGGAGTGACAGAACTTGCCAAGGTTCTCCAGCTATTGCGTATCAGAGCTGGGTGTCCAATACAAGGTGGGGCTCCGCCTGGCCCCGCAGGCTGCCGGCTTGCCCGCCCGGGACCCCTCCTGCCCTGCGCAGGCTATGGTCCGATACCGCACCACACTGCTGGACTTGCACGGATCTGTTTGGCCCTGATTCCTTTGGGGGAGCCAATAAAATTCCCCACGGCCCCATGTGGCTTTGTGAAAGTTGTCAGAAACCATCTATGAAGTTGTAAGGACAACAACATCAAATTCTTTTTCTGAACTTAAAAAATTACTTTTATTTTAGGAACCAATAAAATTATGGCAAATATTTACAAATAATTATCTCACATAAAGGTTACATAAAATCAATTCTTCACAAGTAACAGTCACTCATGAAAAGACACACATATTAAAACTACGCCAATCTTATTGCAAGTTTCTCCAACTAATCTAAAATAAAAGTGTTGCAATCAACCATTTAACTTAGAATAAAACCACGAATTTCAGGTTTGACGAGAAAAGAAGGTAAAAAATTAAACCAAAATCCCACCCCTGTTTTCTCCCAAGTCCCACCCCAGCCCCTGCCCTCCTCCCAACAAAAGAAAAATATCTCCGACATCTTTGGCAAACTGGCACTGCTGTAATTACATTCAAATATTATTACACACAAAAGCAACACACATCACTAAGAAAAAAAAAACCACCAATATTTCAAGTCAGTTATTTTCTACTAGAAAAAAAATACAAAACATACACATTTTTAAGAAGCATTTGTTTTCAATCTGTTGGAGACAGATCATCTCCCACTTTCAAAGGCAATTCAATTGTGGTTTTGTTTTTTTTGTTTTTTTTTTTTTTGTCGGGGTTTTTTTTTTGTTTTTTTGTTTTTTTTTTTTTTTACAAGGAAGTGTTTATGCAGGCATCACAAACTTTGGTGGATACAGTAGATACGTATTTCTTTGATGCTGGAAGGTCATTCCCTAAGACAAAGTCAACTGTCTCAAAGAATGAGAAGCTAAAGAGTTCCACTTGCAAGGTAATCTGCATTTACTTCTATAAATACTCAATGTCCAAAGGCCACTAGAGGGTGAAGAACCAGGGCAACATCTGCCAGCAAGAGTCAGGACAAAACCCAAATCAGATTTCCACCCTCGGCCCAGACTTGGAGGCCCAGCAGTGGGGGGCAAGCAGGGGGTCCCCACTGCCCACTCTATCCCACACTGAGCTGGTGGCGTGGGGCCAAGGGATGGGTCTGCCTCTTCTCCTGAGCCCCAGGATGGGCTGCTGCCAGGTCTGCTCACCATCTCTGACCAAAGGTGAGGAGAGCAGGCAAGAATCGGCATGAGGAGACTCAGCACTACGTCTGAGTTTCAAGTACGTCTGAGATGCAGGGATGTGCATGTGTGTGCATGTATTCACATGCACACATATGGAGGGGAAGGCCCGATTCAGAGGCTCTGAGTTTTGCAGGGCATTTCCAAAAGACTCAGGACTTATTTATTTTTAGCTTTATAGCAATTAATTGGCTATTGATTGGCTGGAATGTTCAACTCTCCATTTCCTCAAATACAATAAAATAGTTTCATTAAAATGTATTCATGCTTGAAAATAAGAGAGCCATTAAGTGGTTTCCTTTCTGTTCCACTCCAAGGGAAATGCACTGTTTGTAAATCAAAAATCCATCATCCAAAATCACTTGTTCTTAATGGTGCTTTTAGAGAAGATGAGGGATGTGGCCTATGCATGGTGATTTTGGGGATGAGGGTGGCCCAGTGGCCATAGTTGCACGGTTGGGTGGGCCTGTGGTTGGGGTGGGTGAGGCTCAGCTTGACCTCCTCCAGTCAGGCCTTAGAGTCGGGCAAGGGGGCCCCTGACTCCCAGTCTGCCCCACCCCCTGCTGGTTCGCACACTTCCTTCCCCAGCCGTGCTCAGAGCTGTCTAAAGCTGAAAGGTGGGATTCCTGCCCGCCTTGTCCTGCCCACAGGCCAAATACACTACCTGAGACCGACTCCCTTTTAGAATTCATTACGGTTTCCTCAATAAATAGATAAAGAGCTGCATTTTCTCCTTCTGCCGCTTAGGGGTCTAAGACGTGGGAAGGAGAATATCTAGACTTACTGCATGGTGGTTACATTTACCCCCAACTCAGACATGGGCTAAAGGGGACCCCTGGGGACACATGGACTGAAACTCTAGATTGGCAGGGACATGATCCTGAGGTCTCCTTTGATTCTGGGATGGGGGGTGGTCCAGGAACGGGACCCCCGTGTCAAGAAATCACAGCAAAGGAAAGAGAGTCTGGTGCCTGGCTGCTCCTGGCAAGCAGCCCATGTCCAAGAAGCTGCAGACCCTTCCTCAAGAGAGCAGGCAGGCCAGGGACTTGCTTCCAGTCCTCTGCGGCAGCCCCTGGGGACCTGGCCGCCACTCCGGAGCACAGCCGCGAGCTGACAGTGGGGAAGTGCGGATCAACACTGCGGCTCCACGATGACTCCACCATGAATATGCAAGAGGGAATCCTGAGGTAAGGGGTCGTCAGGGGACAAGGGGCTGAAGGGGCTGCTGGGAGGTGGGGCAGACTGCAGGCTAGGAGTCATGGCCTGACTGTCCAACTTTCCAGTAATGTTTTGTTACCTTTTAAGAAATGCAATTGCCTTGGACCTCTCCGAGGCCAGAAGAACTAAAGGAATGAATTCTCCAGGAGCATCGATGTGCGTGCCTGAAAGCCATCAGAGGCAGGTTCCTCGTTGGGTGACAGGGCCATGGCCGCAAAGCCAGCTTCTTAGCGGGGTCACCCAGGAGCTGGTCTAGTCCAGAGTGCTGTGGGGGTGCACCCTCTCCAGCCTGGGCCTGGCCTATGCAGGGACCTGGATTTTTCTCTACCCTCAGGGCAGCTGTGTCTCAGACATATCTTGTTTCTAGGTATTTGTTAGGAGTGCTTGGTTTGTTTTTAAGGTTTGCTCCCCATGGCTTGGAGCTAAAGTCTAGCTGAAATGTCATCCAGAAAGGGGGGGTGGGAAGCTGGTGCCAGAGGCTGCCAAAGGCAGGGCAGTTCCTTTGGGCTATGACTTCTCATAAAGGGATTTCACCCCTCAGTGCCCCGTGGCCACATCTGGGGCACTTCCCCTGCACACATGAAAAAACCTCAGCAGTACTGGCCTCTCAGAGCCAACAGTCCCTCCACCCCCACCACCAGCTGCTCTATCCCACCCACCATCAAAGCCCAAACGGTCCGCAAGAGCCCAGGGTGAGGAGGGAGGGGGTAAGGACTGGGGATGCCTGTCCCTGACAGTGACTGGCCTAACAAGTTGAAGCTCATCTCCCATCTCTCTGGGTTCCCATTTTCAATGAAGGGCAAGGAGGTGAAGAAGAAAGGGAGCACTGGACAAAAATTGGGGGTCATGAGCTAGGAGCCAGTGGGTCAGATGTGGCCCACAAACATTCTTTTGGCTGGAAGGGCATTTAAAAAGCTTTCGCATTTCAATGCCACTGGATGGGGCCAGCCCTCTGGTTGTCTCGGGTCCCCCCCCCCTTGCCACCTCACGCCCTGCCTCAGTGGCGAGATCACCTGCCTGACCCAGGAAGCAGCAGTTCAGGGCCCTGGAGATTGTGATCTGTGTTTCCCAGGCCTGTGGCCGCCCCCGGGGCCCGGCTGGGGGATGCCTCCATGTTGGCACAGACCAGTCTGGAGTCTAAGCCACAGTGAGGAGACATCTCATAAATCCCGGGACCTTAGACCCTCGGAGTCAGAGGCGGGCCCACGTCCAGGCCCCGCCACGGCTGATGGTGTAGTCTTGGATGTGCTCTGATCCCCTCGGAGTCTCAGGACCCAGCAGGGAAGAAGCATGAATGAAACCTCAGAAACACTGATGTGAATGAATCTGAGCAAAGACTTTGCAGGTTTGGTGTTAATGGGAATCAAGGCAGACCGGCAAAGCCACCAAACCTTAGGCCATTTGGTCAGGCCAGCCTCTGGGTTCCTGTTGTTTCCTCGTGGGTCTAGGGGGTTCTAGGGGATTGAAGGGTATATCTAAGCCATACGCTCCTATGATGAGAGCACAATTCTGTGGAGAGAGAATGGGGCCCAGAGATCTGAGAATTCACCTCACCTCTGTCTTGCCATGCAAGCCCCAAATCTCAGTTTTCCCATCTGTAAAATGGGCATTGTGATCTTTGCCTCAGGGAATGGTCAAGGATTGCAAAGCACCATACAAATGTGAGTTATGAAAGGGCTAACCCTAACTAAGGCGCCTTGAGAAAGGGAGGTTGGATTTGATATGTCATCAGATTTTTCAAGGCTGGAGCTAGACTAATGGTATGAAACTTTTTCATAAAATCCACAAGGTCCTTTCCAAAAGTCAGAGCCAGAACATAGGGCTGAAAGCCTGTGGAGTGCCCTAGGCCTCCAGCCACAATGCTGGTGAAAGCCCTGGCCTTGTGTTGTCCGTTCAGAATTCTCTGGCATTCACTCAGCGGCTTGTGTCCTTTGGAACTTTTCTCTCCAGGCTTATAGGCAGTTCCACCAGCAGTGAGCGGACTCTGAGCTGGGGAGAGCAGGTACTTGTGTGAGAACATATGTGTACATCCATGTGCTCTTGTGCTTCTGCCTGGCAGCCCAGGAATCAAGGGGTTGTCTAATAAATACAAATGCAATCTGAAGACCAGCAGAGCCTCAGGGGAGAGAGGAAAGGCATGGAGGGAGCTCATCACAGCAAGAGAAGGAACAGAATGGGGCCAGCTGGGCTTTGATGAGGAAGGACAGTGTGCGCTTTAGGCAGTTGGTTCAGGGAAAGCTGACTTCCCAATAGCCTGAGACCACGAGGAGGGACAAGGACCAAAGGTGTGGGTATAAGAGGCCAAAGGCCTGATCTGCAGACCTCTGAGCCCACCACTTCCTGCAGCAGGGATGGAGGAAAGGAGAGGCCAGCTCCTGTACCTTCCCCTACCTTGCCTGGCAGGTGGAGGCTGGAGCTGGTTCATCCTGTTCCTGGAGGTGGGCTCTGCCCCCAGCTGCCTCCCTTCTTTGCCCAACAGGTTACAAGGTGGTGGGTGCGCCTGCAGTGAGCTCCCTGGCTCCACTTCTGCCTTGGATGGCTGGGCTTCCTTGTCAGTTCTAACAGCCCGGGACACTCCATCTGTGGCAGTGGGCCCAGAACGATCTCTCACTGCCCTCGCTGTCAACTTCCCTCCCCGGGGATGGAAGGATCACCTTGTGCCAGGGGTTGGGAGGCTGAATCCCAGCCCACCTCTGCCAGTCAATGCCTGGGGACTCCACCGTGTTGAGCCCATTTCCTCTTCTCTCCCACCACCTTGTAGGATGTTGGGGAGAAAACACTTGGTGGTGGCCAGAGGAGGTCTATTTCCCTGCATTGTCCCAGGCTTCCCCAAACTGGGCCTCAGTTTCCCCTGAGGCGAGCTGGACTAGATTGTCCTCAAGGCTTATTCCCATCCCTCTGGGTGTTCTTATTTCCCATTTGGTCCAAATAGATACCCATCCCATAGGCTTGCTCAGAAGTAGAAGACCTGCCCCCAGATGACCCAGTTACAAGTCTGTTCCCCATCCTGGGAAAGAGGAAGGCAAGGAGAGAGCTGGAGGATGACCTTGCAGGTGACCCTGCTATACCAAGGCAACGGAGACTCAGAGACATGAAGGTCTTGTCTGAGGTCCCACAGCAAGGAAGCGGTGTGGCCAGGACAAGACCTCTCAGGCCCAATAACCTCAAGTCCAGGCTCTGCTCTGCCCCAGCTCTTTGCCAACTTGGTGACATGCAAACATTGGGGATGCAAACGTCTGTCACACGAGATGGCAAAGTCCATGGTCATCAGTGTAATTCAGCCCAGATTGGGACAGGGCCTCCGCCTTGCTGTTCTGAGTGGGCAAAAGAGACTACTGAAGGAACTGAGGCCCCCGGCAAAGAGATGGTGGCCCCTGGCACCCCTATTTCAAAACCACTCCCAGTTCACACACCAGTTCCTCACTGCTTATCCTGCTTCTCTCCCAGAAGGCCTTCCTCTGTCCCCCGTATCCTCCCAGGTGGTTTTTTTCTGACCACTCCAGCCTCCAGTGAGTTCTCCAAGCTCCCCTCCAGGCTCCTGGGGCCCTTGGCCATGGCCCTGGCCATTACAACCCCTTGTGTCAATAGGTATATGCCCACTGTGCAAAGTTAGGCATCTGCTCCCATCCCAGCACCTCTATTTCCAGCTGCATACTAGGCTCCACGAGGATAGGGAGGGGCTGATCAGGAAGTTCTGGCTGACTGCTCTAGGTGTTTGTGGTCCTCAGTGCAAGAATGTCCTTTTTGTTAATTATTGTCTACATGGCAGGAACAGGCTTGCCCAGAATCCACTTTCTGGCATCCTGGAGGGTGGGAGAAATGTCCATGGTGGGTGTCCAGTGTGATATGAGCCTGAGCACGCCTCAGAAAACACATCCCAGTTCAGTTCAGTGGTTCCAGGGGCTTGGGAGTCCCTGCCTTGGACTATGGTCTTCTGAGTCCTGTCCAGCCCCAGCATTCAAAGTCCACAATGCAGTCAGCACCTTGGACAGCATCTTTAGAATCCTAGCTGAGGAATCTCCCAGACAGTCCTTTGTTCTCTTTGAGTCCTTTGACATGGCAAAGAGCTGCTCACCCTGCACAGGGCCCAGGAAAATGGAGCCAGGAAGCCAGGGCATCTCTCCAGTGTGTTTCTCCTGAGGAGGGGTCTCAGGGGGCAAGCTTGAAGCATAACCAGCCCAATGAGACTCCTAGTCCAGACGTTAAAGAAGTAGCAATGAGCAGGAGGCTGGGACCTGAGGTGAGCATCCTTAGTCTCAAGGACAACTCCAAGCCCACCTATGGGGGGGGCAGCCAAGACAGAGGGGATGCTCTGCACACAGGTCTAAGATGTCCTGTGACACATCGGGAATATTGGATGCATAATGGGTGGGCAGTCTGCTCAGTTGGACCCTCACGCCCACAGAAAAGCAAGAAGGTATTTACATGGGTGCTGTTGAAGTGACAAAAACAAGCTCTCCTTCCCAGGCCTGGGGCAGGAAGACAGGTGGATGGTCAGACAGCTGGGGACCGGCAGGCTAGGCTGGGGCTACAGTTGTCTGCAGAATAGTCTGTGGCTTTGCAGACACCCAGTTGCTGTTGGGAGAAGCGCACTGATGGACTCTTAGAAATGGACGTGTGTCTAGAAGTCCAACAGCCTTACCATAGAACCCCAGTTCCCTGGCAGGAAAAGGTTGGGAGGGAGTTTCAGGCGAGAGAGGATTGCTGGGGGATGGTCTCATTGGGCCCCTCTGGCTGGCTTCGGAGGGGCTGAGAGGCTATCGCCCTCAGTGATATGTGTTGCAAGTGCTTGGCGCCCACCTGGCTCCGAGGGTCAGTGACGGTCGTAGGCAGTGGCGGCTGCAGGAGGGGCGGCTCCTCGGGCCGCGGCGCTGTAATAATACGGGGAGCCTGGGAGAGACAGAAGAGGGCACGGCGGTTCGAGGGGGACCTTGTGCCTTCCACCCCATGCAGGGGGTCCCCTTTCCACCAGGGTCCCCCTCGTCCTCCCCTTCCTCCCAGGCCACCAAGATCTCTGTCCCAGTCTGTTCCCCAAATTGCAAACCTAATCAGGGTGGCTTCCTGCTCACAAGATTTCAAGGCCTCCTCCCCACCTGGAGCTGGGGTAGGCAGACTGGGGCCCTCGGGTGAAATCCTCCCTGCTGCCCGTTTCAGTCAATAACGTTTTAGTGGAACTCAGCCTTGCCCACTTGATTCTGTGCTGTCTGTGGGTGCTCTCACGCTACTACAGCTGCCTGCGCGGCCCCAAATATTTACCATCCAGCCCTTGGCAGAACGAGTTTGCCGACTTCTGACCTAGAGGGTGAAAAGCCATCACTTCTTCGTTTGCCCTGTGGATACTTCGTGACCTAGCTCTGCCCACCTCTTGGGATTTCCGCCCCCGACCCACTGCTCCCCCACCATACCACGCACACACCACACTCCAGTGAACTCGGACCCTGCAGAGGTCTCAAGGATACCCTCATGCTAATAGCAACTACCTGTGGAGAAGCACTTCTTCGGCCTCGCACCGCTCTTTCACGTGTTGTCTCATCTCAACCTCCAGGGCAGGGGAGTTAGCCCACTTTATCCTCCTCTTGTGCCTCTCTGCCTCTTTCTGTGCTTCTTCCTGCAGCCCCCCCCCCCCGCCCCCCCGCCCTGAGCTCACCCTCCTCTGCAGCCTGGACCAGGGGCTCCAATCACCTCTTTTACTGCTTCTTCCCCCCACCCCGCCCCTGGACAGAGAGCCCCACATAGGAGGGGGCTGGGCTCTGCTCTTCCCGGTGTCTGTCGTCAGTCCCCAGGCTGTCGCCCGGCACGTGGCACGTGCTCACAGCCAGGCTGGATGAGTAAATGCACAGCAGCACAGAGTAAACAAACAATAGCGGAGACCCCTGCCCATTCACTCATTTCTTTTCTGGCCCTATTGGGGACAGCAAGGGGCAATAATCACAAACCTCACAGACCAATGTTGAGAGTCAGCAGGGGGATTAGAGCTCTGAGAAAAGAGCTCTGGGGAATGCAAGATGATTCTGGCAGAGTCGGGTTTCCTGGAGGATGTGGGTTGGGCTGGGTTTGAAGGACAAGAAGAGACAGACATGGGGAGCCTGAGGTATGGGAGACCATGGGAAAATTGCAAGGTGGAGCCCTGCGGCCTGTGACCTCCAGACAGAGCCAGGGTGAGAGCCAAGCTGGGTTCCTCCCACTGTCTCAAGGCTTCATTCTGGGATTACCTGCTTCGGACGAGGCCTCCAGGAGGCCTACGCTGCACCAAAACTCCTCCCCAGGGATGAAAGAGTCTGGGGGGCTCAGGGAACCAGCAGATTCTCAGAACCACAAAGCTTAGAGATGCTAGGCCATTGCCTCCTTTTACAGGTGAGGAAACGAGGCTCAACAAACCAACATCAAGTGCCCAAAGCCACAGGGCCTCTCAGTGCCAGAACCTGGCCTGCATTCAGGATTCTTCCCACCACAGTGCAGTCTACCCAACGCTGGGGGGCTGTGTTTATCCAGGTGGACAGCGGTGGGGGCCCTGGTAGCCACTGGACCATGCATCTCTTGGGGTGGGAATAGTGAGCTGCTTAATTCCCTGGGGGAGTGGACTCATTCGTGATTCTCCCAGATACCATAACTGAGCACCAAGGCCTGGACTCTCTCACTCTTGGCTGAGTGACCTTGAACAAGTGGCTTCTGAGTCTCAGTTTTCTCATCTGTAAAAGGGGGTCACAATGGGGCCATATGAGGGCACCATGAGACAAGGATGTGAAAGTGCTTTGGAAATCGACAGTTTTCTAAGCCACTTACAGCTAGTCACGCTTTCCATTTCCAAAACAATTCCACCAGGTAGGAACTAGTATCGTCCCCATGTAGCAGATGAGGAAGCTGAGGCACAGAGACTAAGTAGCTTCCCCAAGATCACACAGCTAGTATGTAATCTAGAGGGCAGGACGGGGGAGGCACTTCAGCACGTGCCACTGGCCCTCCAAACCCAGTCCCAATGAACAGACACACTACTTCCTCCCTTGCCCCCTCCCATCCCCCCACCCCCCAGGAGGGAGTATGGCTCAGGCAGCAATGACAATGGAGGAGGAGCGGGAGATGCCTCGCCATGCTGTTCCAGAAGGCAGAGACACCAATCCCATGCCTAAGTCTTCCCAGAGATGGCTTTCTCTGCTGCCTCCTCTGTCACCTTCCTAGTTGGAGCCCTGACTCAGAGATGCCGGTCAGCCAGCCTCCTCTGCTCTTTCTTCTGGGATGGGGACAGCATTAGGACAGTCACCCACAGAGAATGTGCAGTACCAGCCCTGCATCCTGCCTTCAGATGAGCCCAGGAGAGAGGAATGTGTGTGTGTCTGTGGTGGGGACATCCCTGCAGGCCTGGGCATGGCACAGGAGCGGGAAAGCCTCAGGGACTGCCCTCACCAAGGGGCCTCCAGGGGCAGCAAATAGAAGTAAGGCTCCTGGGAGGATCCCGGCTCAGTCCTCCGAGTTCCCAACAGGCCACTTGTCACCTGCCCCCCACCCCCCGCCCGGCTCTGACTCACTCCCCTTCCAAAGCCTAATCTCTTGGCCAGCCTGTCCCGAAAAATCAAAAATGCTTGCATTTACCATGAGAAATGAACACATCACCTTACAAAGCACTCTGGTGCCCATTAGACCCCCATCTAGAATAAACTTGTCCTTTTCTTCTGTCATTTTTCCCAATTCACAGTATCATCAATTTGCTTCTTGACACAGTCATTCCAGGCTCCTGCTCACGCCTCCTCCCCTTGGAGTGGCCACGGGCACACCCCTTCTAATCCTAATTGACCACTGCTTTCTTGCCCATCCCTCCTGCCTCTGTGCCCTCCCAGCCTGTTCGCTGTGCCCTGGCTGGGCCTTGTGTGCACAACGTACAGGCCGCACCGGCACAGGAGGCTCGGCGGGAGGGGCGCCCTCCTGAGCGGTCAGTGCGCAGCCTCACTAGGGCAGCATTGCCCAGCCTGGCGGGGCGGTGTTTCTGCGAAGGGGACTTCAGCCAGGCTGGCTGGGGTGCGGGCACTGCGTGTGAGCACATGGGGGGAAGGGGGGGAGAGAGAGAGAGAGAGAGAGAGAGAGAGTGTGGGTGTGTGGGTGTGTGTGTGTGTAGGGTCTCACCTGTTTCTGCAGCTCCCACTGATCTAGCAGGAGCACCAAGGAGCCTCAGAGCAGCTTCCCCCCCCCCCCCCGGTACCTTCCCCAGAAATAATCAGTCTGCTTCTCTGGTCCAGTGGGATTCTTTTAGTTAACGGCCTGAAGACACTCTGGGTAAAGGGCAGTCTGGTAGATATGATGGGCCTGGAACTGATTTGCAAGACTATGGCAGAGTAAGCCTGGCATCTCACTCATCTTCAAGAAAGTGGGATCACTGCTTATTCAGGGCTGTGGGCCTCAGGAGAGTGTCATATTCAGCTCTTGCCTGAACGAAGCTGCCGGTGGCAATTATCCTCATCTTACACCCGAGGCAACTGAGGCCCCGATTGGGGGATGACCTATGATTCCCCAGGTAACAGACTTGGGAAGTGCAGGGGCCATTTCTCATGTTTGTAACTACCCAACGTTGTTTTCGACTTTTCCTGTGTTTGCAGGGTGTCCTGTGGTGGGAGGCCCGCCTCTTTGAATGAACTCGTTCTCCCATTCCACTTGCTGCTAGGGCACAAGTGTGTCCCCTGGGCTCTGCCTGTTAGAGCCTCTTGCATGCGACTTGGATCGGGAAGGGGGCAGCAGGAGGAAGTGGGTGGGCTAGAACGGCAGAGGCGCCCAGCTCAGGCAGGCGGCGGGGCCGAGCTCTCCCGCACCCTGGCCAGAGTGGCAGCAGAGAGCAGAGAGCCAACTGGTAACAGCAGGAGGGCTCTGGCAGCCCTGGTGGTGTGGCTGGGTGATGTTCCCGGCCGTGTGTCCCACACCTGCCTCTTTGGTCCGCCTGGAGATTCTGGAAGCCTGTAATATCCCTTAATAAACTGGTTTTCTGCTTCAGCCAGCCAGAGTGGATTCTGTGGTTTGCAACAGAAAGTCTGGCAGATAAATACAATAATCTGGCTTTCAAAAATTGATCAGAGCTGTTCTCAACACATTACATGGTCTGAGTATTCAGGCCCCTCAAGACTTCTATGGAGGGATGAGGCCTCTTTTCCTGGCTGTTCAGACTTAATTGGTCAGGGAGAGTAAGAGTACCACATCATACTCTGGGGTCAGGGCAATCTGAGTTTGAGTCCTCATTCTGCCACCTGCATGCTGTGTGACCTCAGGTAAGTTAATTACCCTTCCTGAGTCTCACTGTCTCCATCTGTATAATGGAGATAATAGCTGTTGATAAAGTAAGGTAGCCCACATGAAGAGTTTTGCCCAGCGCCCACACAAGGAGCAGGTACTCATTTAGATGGACAGAGTTCCTCTGTACCAGCTCCGGTCTCCTCTCAAGGCATTGAGCACCCTCCCAGCATGGACAGCCTTGCCTGGGGCTCCCTCACCCTCAGCCTGGAGGCTCTCTGAGACAGAGTCCACATCTTTCCATACCAGGCACACAGCCCACGCCTAACACCCAGGGATGTGAACTGCCTTCACTCCAGCTGAACAGCAAAGGCCCCAGATGCCGCCTAGCCCCACCCTCCCTTTGCCACCCGCTCGGGCTCCAGACCCAGCGCTCTGCCCCTACCCCTCTGAAAGACTCTGGTTCAAGGAGACTGATTAGCCTTTGCCTCCTAGGGCTGACAGCTGGGCCACCTCAGAGACCAGGGCCTCTCAGAGGGGCTGTTTCAGGAAAAGTATTAGGTAAGTGGAGATGTGGTCCAATACTTAGAATTGATTTTTACCACAACCAAAAAAGTCCACAGATCAGCCCATCCAGGAGGCCACAGGTAGTACGATCCTAGTCTCCTATAACATGAAATCTGCAGGCATAGGGACCTGAAGTACTAACTGGCATCATTCTTTATTGTACCCGCAAGTTTTGCATGACACGCCAGAATGCTCGGGGCAGCTGGGGGCAGCTTGAGGCCCAAGTGCATGGAAGGGTGGTAGCCAGGAAGGGATGGTGTCTCTGTCAGACACGTTGTCTGCCTTAGTCACCTAATCACAGACCCATGACCTGGCAACTTGAGTTTGGGACCAAGTTCTTGCTTTTCTGGTGAAGTCTGTTTCCCAGTCCTAAAATAAATTCCAGATCCAGGACTTAATAGGCTCTTACTTAAGCTGGCCTTGTTAAGCTGGGCAGACAAGCCTGGGTGGTCTCTGAGCCTTGTCCCAACCTGTGTAGGAATTCCTCAGCTGACTGCTGGGGCCATCCGTGTGCAGGCTCATTGACTAGCTCTGCCCCCAGGTGGTGAGTGACATCTGTGAGCCCTGGGCCCCTGCCTCATGCTCCAGAACCTTCAGCTCCCATTATCACTCACCAGCTGCTTTCATGTCAGTTCATTTCAACAAAACAAAAGGTTCTCCTTGGCCTTTTAAGGGCCGAGTTATCCCTGCTTGGTCTTTGGAGTGGCCCAAATATCTTTGATGATGTACACAGATCAGGCTGGCCCCAACAATGGATAATATGCCAGCCTGAGGCCTGGGTAGATGTTGGGTGCCCGCTGAGCTGGGACTGGAAGGATGCAGAAGGCCTTCAGGCACAGAGCAATCAACTTGCCAGTGGAGCTCTGCTGATGTCCATGGCAGGCATCACTAATCAATCACTAAGCCTCAGAGTCCTTATCAAGACAGGTGGATGCTACCAATCAATCCAAGTTGGCTCTTGCCAACTTGCTGCCTCCTTGCTGCCTCTTAGAGATTTCTCACCGGAAGATTCAATGATTGTTAAGAAATATGTTAATCCCGGGAAGGCACTTTTCCTACGCTCCCCCTATTCCTTCAATGCCCCCTTTTCTCTGTTTCCCTTCTCTGCCATTTTCCCTTATCCACCAAAACATCTGGGGGAGGGACGAGGGCTCGAGCGGAGCTGGAGTGGTGTTTCCTGTCCGAGGCTCCCATCACAACTCCCGGATGGCAGGTACCTGAGGCAAGCTACCCACCCCCACTCAGGGACTATACCTCAGGCTGTCAAGGGACCCTGGCCCAAAGAGGGGTTCTAATGGGGCAGCTGATGGCCCAGGGGCCCAACAGGGCCTCCACCAGTACTCACCGAGCAGCCCCGGGTTGGGGAACCTCCAGGAGTCGTTGTACGAGGGATACTGAGGGTGGCTGTAGGGGCTCCCAGAAAACTCACTCCCTGCATGTGGTGGGCGGGAGAGAAACAGGAACCAAATGTCAGGTCAGGTTTGGAAAATGCCAGTGGCGTTTGCCTCATAAACTGCAGGTGCTTCTCATAACCAATAAAGGCAAGCCTGGCCCACGTCCTTAATCAAGTGGATGGCTAACACCGGCCTTGTATTTCCCCCTGTAACATTTTTCTTAGCAGAGGGAGTGAATCCCAGCCTCCAACATGCATACCATGAAACTACCACATGCCAGGTGTTCCCTGGGGTTACTGGACCATTTTATAGGTGAGAAAACTGATGCCCAGGGTCTCTCACAAAATGACCTTGATCCACGTTCAAAGTGGCAGCCGGCCTGGCTCTCAGCCCTGACTGAGGCACTCCAGTACCCCAACGTGGTTTCAGTTCCACTCTCCATGTGTTTCCTGAGTGGCTCTGGTCTGGCCTTCTGGGTTGTGACTCCAGAGGGGGCTGCTCCTGGGGCCCTGGGAGCATGGGTCTAACGGGGAGGGTGAGACAGATGCTCACGTCCATGCCGGGAGAAGGCAGATGGCACTTTGCTGAGATGAAGGGAGGCCAGAGGGCTGGGGAGCACAGCAGAGCACAGAAGGTCGGGGCCTTCCAGGCATTGGGAGGGGGGCCGCTGTTTGCTGCTGGGGATGCTCAGGCAGAAGCCACGAGCTGGGCCGGGGTAGGGGCGGCATTGGGGAAAGGGGGCACAGTAGGACTTGAGGACGGCTCACTCTGGCCCAGCTGCTCATGGGGCCCTGCTTCTTGCGTCTGGCACTTCCCTGTGCTCTTTCTTCAGCCCCAGGAGGGCCTGTTTACCACCAGCCAGTCACAGGAAAGGAGTTCAGAATTCTGCCCTCAAGCCTTGCCGCCTTGGCTCTGCAGCAGGAAGGACCCTGCCTGTCTCCTCCCTGTGGCTGGGATTCCCAGAGCACCTGGTTTGGGCCGGAGCCCGGCTGTGTTGGTAGCTGGCTGGTGAGTGGCTCTGTAGGCCCCTGGTTACAGAGCAGGTGGGCCCCTCCCTGGCAGCCCCAGGAGACCACCCGCAGCCCCGACGTGCATCCATGGGTTCTTCTCAAGGGTGCCAAAGGGTAGGAGCCTCCAGAAGGACCAACCAGAAGGCAGGACCTGGAGCACTGCTCTTGCCCCAGCATCCGGGCCCAGATGTAGGGTCCCTGGGGCTCCACCAGGTAGGGCAGGAACAATAAAGGAGGCCTGAGGGGCCAGCTGCTCCCACCCCCTGGGCCCAGCTGGCCTCCTCCCCATTTCTACAGCCAACCATAGGCAGAGCGTGTGCGGGCACACACACACACACACACACACACGTGCTCCTCCTCAGGCCTCTCTGGGGGCCACTCCCAGCCTGACAGGCTGAGCCTTCCAATTCTCTGTTTTTTATGCCTCAGTGGTCAGAGTGTCAGGTTCCGGTGGAGGGAGGGAGAGTGTGGTGACAGTGCTGGGCCGAAGCCGCCCAGCCTCCGCATATCCATCAGTGCCTCCTCCTCCTAGGGGGCAGGGAGGGGGATCAGAGAGACGGGCGCAGCCTGGGGCAGGGGGACAGCCGCCCTCCCCTCAGGGCTCCGGGCTGCCCCATCAGAGGTACTTCCTGACAGCGCTGTGCCTGGACCCAGGGCCCCAAGGCTGTGCTGGCAAAGGCCATCTCTGCTCCTCCGTCTAGCAACATCATGCTTGTCTGCCAGGCTCAGCTCCAAGGCCACCTCTTCCGGGAAGCCTCCTTGATCTCCAGCCCCCGGAAGTGCAGGTCTTGGGTCCATTCAGCTGGAGTTAACCGTGTCTGTGTTATCCACCCTACACCTTCCACCACCACCCGGTCCCCAAGCTGGATCTCTGATACCTCTTTCTCTGGGAAGCCCCCGCTTCAGGTGCCCTCCGTTTCCGGCAGCACCCCACAGCACCTACATGGGAGTCCCCTGTGACGTGGGAGTGTCTGCCCTGCGGGTCTGGGTCCGATTCCTCTCTGCGCCTGTGCGCCCCCTGCCCCCAGCCCCGCGCTCCCCCTGTAATGCCCTGTCCGCAACAGATGGTTGGTGTTCGTGGATGGCCGATAGCTCGCCTGCCTCTCCCTGATACACGATGCTCCCGCACATACGTGTGCCTGGCTCTCTTCCTCACCTCCTTCTAGGCTTTGCTCCAATTCCATCTCCAGACCACCGAATTTAAATGGAAACCCCTTCCACCCCATCCTTTCCTGCTTTATTTTTTTCCATAGAACTGATCACAACCCAACATCTCTGTTTTTTGTGCTTATCTTGTTAATTCTGCGTCCTCCAGTACGACGGAAGCTCCACGGGGGCAGGGAGTCCTGTCAGACTCATGTCTCCATCCCAGGGTCTAGGACAGGGCCTGGCAGCTAGCAGGCACTGAGAACTTCTGTTGAATGAATGACCAGGTACACCTCAGTGACCCAGGGACACAGACGATGGCTGCCACTACTTCTGCTCTTAGTACTGAGAGCCAGGGGGGTATTGAGCACCTGCTGCCTGCCAGGATTCAACCCAGTTTATATGATCCACTGGTGGGTCCCACTCACAACACCACCCTGCTCCTTGGTGGAAGATGAGAATCCCCAGGAACACCCGCCCCCCTCCCCCCGCCTGGTGTGCTGAGTAGGGGCTTTGTGGGCACTCTCAGCCAGCCTGTTCCATGAGATGCCCTGGGAGAGCGAGCATTCAGGGTAAGGGGAGCTTCAGCACCTTGGGGCGTGAGGCTGACCCGGGGGGCCTGCTGGACACTCTGGGATGCTGATTATCTGAAGTGCCACAGAGAAAGCTAGTGTAGGGAGTCCTTGGCACATGAGATGTGGGGAAGCCAGTCCTCAAATACCGAGGAGGCTGCCTGTCTAGAGACCTGGCCTAGCCTGACCTCAGAGGTGGCCAGGAAGCAGCAGACTGCCTAGGTTCGAGCCCACAGGCCACCACTGAGCCCAGCAGTCCTCAGTCAGTTTGGCACAGAGGCTGGGAGCAAGGTCTCTGGAACCAGACTGCCTGGATTTAATTCCCGAGTCTGCCTCTTCCTAACTCTGTGACCTTGGGCGGATCATTCAGCCTCTCCGTGCCTCAGTGTCCTCCTCAGTAAAGTAGGAGCAATTAAGAGATCGCACTACATGTGATCACTGTAAAGACTGAACGGGTGATACACCGAGTGCCTGGCACACAGTGAATGCTCAGCAAATTTCAGTCATGACAATGACCTGATCCTGCTCACCAAAGCCTCCCTGGCATCCAGAATCTCCTTTAACTCTCCTGACAATCCTATGACGCTCACAAGATGGGTGTAACTGTCTGCATTTTCTATGTGAGGAAATGGAGGCTCAGGAAGGTGGGGGGACTCCGAGGCTGGCCTCCCGCCTGCCAGCCCAGGACCTTTTGCCTATATGACACTGCCTTCCCATCTTGGGCCTCTGTCTCTCTCTTTTTTTTAAAAAAGTCCCTTCTTGTCAGCAGAGCTTGAATTTCACTTCTCAGGGACCCTGATGCTTCTAGCAAGGAAGGAGGCCCTGTCCTTGGGGGCTCAGCGGGTCCCACCTGCTGTTGGCTTCTCCGGGCCTGGAGGCTCTAATCTCCTGCTTCATCTCCCCTGCTTAAATTCACCACACTCATGACACCTGAGGAACATTCACCTTCTTTCCTTCAAACCTTACAACAGCCACTTAGAAGAGTGAGTCCTGTCCAAGAAAGAGAAGGTGGGAGGAAAGCACTGGGGGTACTTTCTGGGGTGCCGGGGAGCATGTGAGCCAGGAAGGACAGGATCTCCCAGGCACAAGCAAAGGTCTGGGGTGGGACTGGTCAGAGTGCGACCCCCTGCATGGCCGGGGCATTGTGGGGCAAGAACATTACGCTTTTCTGTCATGGGAGCTGGGACCCAGGGGAGACTAGGGAGTGCCGGGATCTGGAGGAGAGGCTGGAGAAGGTGAGCCTGCGGTCAGGGAAACCAGCCAGGTGACCGCTGCCACAGTCCAAGCGAGCGGGCCGGGAGCCTGGGAGACCATGCAGGACTGCTGCTGGCCCGACACAAAGATCACACAATAAACGGCTTCCCAGATGGGAGCCACACTGGAGATGAGCAGCGCTGTGATCTATAAACTTGTGGCATCACAATGGTGCACGCCAGAAACTAATGGAACATTGTGTCTCAGTCGCACTCACAAAGACGAATTAAAAAAAAATAAGCCAACGCCTTCTCTTATGTCTGCCTAGCACAAAGGACAAGAGGGGCCCCTTGTTTCTTTCCACTAACCGACCCAAGCTTTTGGCATCTCTCGGAAATACCAACCCCTTAAATTGGGCAACCTGTGCTTGATGCATTCATAGAAAAGCTTCCGTGAGGCAGATTGGGGTGCAAGCCCAGCCCAGGCGGCTGTAACTCAGTGGACAGTGAGACCGTCATCTGGTCTTACTGTCCACAGACAGCACATGGGCCCTCCTCAGAGACAGCTCTTGGGCTGTCTGGAGTTGGTCACATATAAGCCCCTAGGAACTCTCACCAACAAAACATGTCATCCATCCCCAGCCTCCTGGGAAGGAGCAGTCCCGAGGGGAAACCAGGACTGCAGTGAGAACAGACTCGGAGTCAGCACCGCAGGGTGGGCCCCCCCCCCACCCCCATATGATGCTGTGGGAACAGAAAGCAGGGAGGAGTCAGGGAAGGCTGCAGGCATTCCTGTGGAAGGGCTGGGCAGGGCTAGGCTCTGCAGTCAGCCCTCTGCCTACTGGCTGTGTGGCCTTGGGTAAGTGATTGAACCTCTCTGGGCAGAGTCTCTTCATCTTGAATATGGGCCTACATCATAGGATTGGTGAGAGGGGAGGCGAGGTAATGTTACTCCGAGAAGAGCACTCCCCTCTCCCCATACCCAGGAGAGAAGGGGAGGAAGAAGCGCCTCTTCTAAAAACCAAGAAGGCCCTGAAAGGAATTGTACAGCTTTCACTGAGTTCTTGCATATGCAAAAGAAAGCCCCTACTGGGTTTAGGGGTGGAGTTTAGAGACCCAAGCGCTGTGCGTAAGAAAGGCCCTGTATCCTGGGAGGTTCTGTTATCGGAGGAGAAAAGGGCAGGAAGAGAAAAGGGCAGACACAGGAGCTGTGCGCAAGCCACCGTGTGGGGAGGGGAGGGAGTGAGGAACATTTAAGTGGTTGTCTGGATTCCCATTTTAAGTTGTCCCTCCTCAGGTCTATAACCACCCTCTCTGCCAGCCACCATCCCAGATACATTCGGTAAAGCCGACACGGTTGGTGTTTTCTTCCTACCTGGGAATCAGAGGTGGCCGAGGGCGGTGTCTGGGTGGCCCGCAGGCCTAAGATGAAAGCATGTGGCTCAAGAGCAACAGAGATCACAGAGCCTGAGCATTGGGTGATGTCAAGGAGCCTGAGCCCAAGGGTGTGAAAGGGAGCCTCCACTGGAAACGTGGCAGAAATCTTGGGGAGGACATAGGGCTTTTCCATGAGGCAGGGAATAAGGGTTTGAGTCCAGCTTACTTGATCTCACAGTGCCAGAAGATACCAGCTGGCTCTGGTGGGCTCTCTGCACCGGAGAAAGCAGTGATGGGGTCCGGGGGGCAACTGCATGAGCAAAAGCCAGGGGGTGGGACCAGGCAGCTGGTACATGACGGGACTCTGGGGCACAGGAGGCAGACTACCCCATCCGTGGCCCAACAACAGAGGGCTGGCCCCCTTGCAGGCTCCCGTCCAGGGCCACACCCACAGGTGAGCACCACCCTTCACTCCTGCCCTGAGCTGTCTACCTGGGAGAGACAGAATGACCTTTGAAGTCAGACTCCAAGACCCGTGGTCCAGGCCACACTCTGCCACTCATAGGTTGGGTGGCCTTGGGCACATGAATTTACCTCTTGAGCCTCAGTTTTATTGTCTGTAAAATGGAAGGAAGAAAAAAATCTCTACTTCTGAAGCTTGTGAAGATCACATGACTTAACAGTTACAGATCTTTGCAAACCCTGGTGTGGGGAGGACTTGGTGCCTTCTCATCACTGATGGTAGAGAAAACTCCCATCGTTCCTGCTCCCAGCCCAGACCCTCTGACCACAGCCCTGACTGCTGACAGAGGCCCCTAACACACAAATCAAAAGTCCTTCCAAAGCTGCTAAAACAGAATAAAGCTGAGGAATGTATGTTCTTTCCTCGAAGACTGAGAAAGAAAGCAGAGGCTTAAGAAATTTAGGATAAATGGTGCGTTTCCCCAGAACAGTGCTGTCTTCCAAATATACAAGAACGAGTGATGAAGATCAGTGAGGTCACTAGAAAGGACTGATTAAAATGAAAAGTTTTTTGTTTTTTTTTTTTAAGGCAGCTTTCCTGGAGATTCCAGGGCCAAGAAAATTGTCAGAGATCAGAGATGTTTTGTTTCTCCTTTGCTAAAAGCTCAGAGATGGCAAGAAAGTCGAAGTTTCCTAAAATTCTCAGAAGTGACAGGTAAACCGGCTCAGTGTAGCTCTTAATTAACCCAAAACGACACCTGCCAGATGATGGGGATTTGCAGAGCTCGCCGGGGGCCGACCCCATCTGCAGATGGTGGGCTCCCACCTCTGCTCGAGACCTTGGCCGGCTGTAATTAACATATGGAAAGTCTTTCAAAGTGACTTTCTATTTCCCAGCCAAGTTCTATTTCTGAAGGATTGAAGCTGGGCTTTGAGAGCAAAGCTTTGCAGAGGAGGAGGAAGGAAAGATGTGAAAAGGGCCATGAGATTTCTCCAGCCCCTCCCCGTGGTCCTGGACAACCGTGTGACGTGCCATGGCTCGGAGTCAGCGGGTACTCTGCGTGGCCGTCTATAGCTAGAGAGAGGACACCCTCTTTCAAATGTATACATATTAGATACTATTGCATATATATTATATTACTATTTTAGGTGTTAGATGTACAACATACATGTATATACACGCATACATGTAGACGGACATACGCATATATACACAAGTGTATACACGGATGTGCGTGGGGGGGTGCGTGCACACATACCGGATTCTGGGGCTCTGTCAAAGCCTGAGTGACTTCAGAGATTCGAACAAGGGGCCTAAAATGGCTTCTGGCACTAACACTCTCCCCTTTCCTACCCTCACTGCACCCACCCCAGACGGGCCCCCTGGAAGGCCGCCACTTCTCAACCTCCCTCTCTCCAGAGCAAGACCTCCGTGGGCTCCCAACAAGGAGAGGAAAACCCGAACAGACTCAGTAAAGGTCAGTCCTGTCAGCCCGGACAGCCTGGCACACAGCATCGATCCATTCCTGGGAAAAACCTCTTCTCCCACCAGCTCAAACCAGCCACGAAGGCCTTCAGAAAAACAGAGAAGAGAAAAACCGAGAGAGAGGGCAAGAGTGAGGGAACGAATGCAGAATGTGTCTCTCATTTCTGCTTCTTGAGGGAGCTGTAGGCTTCGCAGTGGGACGGTGGTGCCGGGTGGGCCCCCGTGAGACCGCCGACCCGCCTTGAGGCAGTTGCGTGACCATGATGGGCCTCAACTTGCTCCCTTGTAGATAGGAGCCTGTTGTCCCTTTAGCCCAATTCCTGCCGTCTGCAACCACGGGAACCTGAGCGCGAGGACCCTTCGGGGAACCCGAGGGAAACAACCCTACTGTCGCATCTTCAGCACCTCCGCTGTGGGCCGCGGGGCCCATGCCAGACCCCACCAGCTGGCGTCCATCAGAGGCAAGAACTGGGGCCTTCGAGTCACATGGGGCCAATCAAAACATATTGATGGTCAGCGCAGCGTTTTCAAGGGGCAAGGGTGTCATCAGCCGCAAGCGAGCTGCAGCTATTGTCTTGTCCCCTGAGGCTGACTTCCCATCTTTCTGTACCAGACTGGCCCCTGTAGATAGGTCTCCGTTGGAGACCCCTGGCTACGCTATGGCACCTTTTGAGCAGTTCTGGTTCCATTTTAATCTGCTCTCCTGCTGTGGTATTATTCCAAAGTTCTGGTCCAATGCCCTTATCTACGCACACAATGGACAAGACAACGTGCAAAGTGCAAATGGCTCTCGCAGCCTCACTAGGGTACAAAACACCTGCCTTGTGTGTATGGGTGTGGGGCAAGGCAGTTCCGGTCTCTGGTGTGTCTCCCCGGGGGTGCCCACACGCAGCACAGTTGTGAGAAACAAGCCTGTGAGGCAGTGACCAGAAACCCCCTTGTGCCATTCAAGGAACCACAGGGTCTGGTCCCAGCGAGCTTCTGAGCCACACCTCCCACGGCCTCCCTGCCCCAAAGGCCAACAGTCATTCCCCGCATGCCCCATGGGGCCCCTCTCCATCCACTCATGCTGTGTCCTTCATCTGAAATGCCACCTTCCTCTTCCTCCTCATGTCCAATCTCCCAACTTGTCAAGACCCAGCTCAAATACTGCTTTCTGGACTGCTCGTCCCAGCTGAGAGCATTCCCCCACCTTCCCCTGAGCGCTCAGTCCCATGGCCCAGATCCCTGCTCAGACTCGGGGGTAGTTGTGACCCCTATCTCCATTCCTCTGTTGTTGAGTCTGGCTCCTCCTTGAGGGCGGGAACCAAGATGGGCCACCACGTGTGGTGGACAGCTCCTGACAACCTCGGCTGCCCCCAGCACCGGGGCCCAGCCACAGCACATGCTCACTCAGTGAGCATGGCTTGGCCAGCACCTTTCAGTGTCAGACTGAAACAGCTCACGAGATCATGCTGGAAAAGCATTCCTAAAACTCTGGCTCTCGATCTTTGGTAGAAGCATGAGACAGAGAGACAGAGAAAGGCAGCAAAGCACACTGAAAAGGGAAGGGCCACGTTTGTTGCAAGGGCTAGGGTGCGGGCCCCGCAGGGGGAAAGAAGCGCTGCACGGGCTCTCCTGAGGGGCCCGGCCCCCTCCAGGCCTTACCGGGCCTCTCTGACACACAACCACAGCACCAAGCCTGGCTCACTGCAAAAGAGTTTAAGTTTCGTCATTGTGGTTTTGCTTTTGTGTTCTTAAAAGGCGAGAGCAAAACCCGCTGATAGTTACAGCTCAGAAGAGAGCATGACCAAACTGCATTCTTTGGGGCCACAGCTGAGATGGGTAAGTGGGAAGGGTTGTTTTTTCCTTACCACCCACATGGCCATCAGAAAATGCTCAGTCTGGGGCGCCTGGGTGGCTCAGTTGGTTAAGCGACTGCCTTCGGCTCAGGTCATGATCCTAGAGTCCCCGGATCGAGTCCTGCATCGGGCTCCCTGCTCAGCGGGGAGTCTGCTTCTCCCTCTGACCCTCCCCCCTCTCCTGCTCTCTCTCACTCACTCTCTCTCCAATAAATAAATGAAATCTTTGAAAAAAAAAAAAGAAAAAAAGAAAATGCTCAGTCTGGAAACCTGAAGGTTTTGCTTGAGAGACCTTGCCAGAAGCCCCCATTCTATGATCTAGACTGTGAGGCTCCTGATTTCACACAGTTCAGTTGGAATAACATTGAACTGTACTCCCAAGAGAATCGAGCTCCCACACCTGTGATGGATTTTGGTAAATCTACTCAATTCAGCATTCACAGGGGCCCTACTCCATTCAGAGCTCTGTGCTAGGCGCCCCGAGTGGGTCTCAGGCTCTGGATCTCCAGGAACTGCCTGCATCTATGTGGTTCTTAGACCCAGAACTAGAGATTCGGGTGCGAGAAAAGGGTGAGGCAGGTTTGGAAGCAGAGAGGAAGTTAGAATTTATTCTAGCTGGGGTATCCGGGAGGGCTTCTTATAGGAAATGGCTAAGCTGTGGGCCTCAGTGAACGTTCAAGCTTCATCATTTAGCGGGTTCCTGGAGCCTGTCCCTGTGCCCCTCCAGCCAGCCCTGGCTGCCTTCAGAAGAGTCCAGGCGTGCTGCCCCTGTTGCCAGGGAGGGGAGCCTAGGGACGAGGTCCGTCTCTGGCCCCTCCCAAACAGGAGGCCAGTTTAGCAGGACGTAGTGTGTCCTGGCCTGAGACGGGCCACAGACCCCAAACAACACAATGGCTAACCTAGCCCACTGCCCAATAAACCCAGAAACTCTTTAACAGCTCGGAACCATGTCAGGATTTTTGCAAGTAATTGTAAAGCAGCGACCTGATGCTCTGCACAGGCAGCGGCGAGGGATGGTAACTGAGGGGAAGGTGAGCCCAGGGGCCTGTGGCCAGTCAGTCCCTGATTAAGCCCCTCAGTAACGTAGCCAAGTGGCCTCAGAAAACTCACTTTACCTCTCCGAACCTGAGGTCCTCGTGTACAACGTGGTATCACAACAGTTGCAGGACTCAATGATACTGATGCATTTCGAAGTCCTTTGTGAATCAAAAAGTGTTCTACAAATGTGAGGAGCTATTCAGTGCTTGACTCAGTCCTTGACACATAGCACATGATCTGTGCAATTGCTGAAAAAATGGATGCACTTGGGCTTGTTTTTAATGAAAACTGTATTTCTAGGTAGCTTCCTGTTATTTCAACAAGTGCCCCAAATGCTTGATTGTAGAGAAAGCTTTAACTTACGAGTTAGGCCCCTGATCTCATTCTGTCTCTACCACAGTGTGACCTTGAACATGTCTCTTTCAGGTTCACATAGCCTCAGTTTCCCCAGATGGACGATGGGGGAGGGGAAGTAGGTAAGATTGAGTTCCAATCTTTCTGTCACTAAATACTTTTTCATCCCAGACTCCTGTCCAAAGGACCCTTTGCTTGTTTAAATGATGAGTCTAATGCCGTGCCTCTTTAAAATATTCTATGAGGCCTTTTTGGGGGCAAATCGACCATTTCCACCAGGCTGACTATAAAGCCCTTCTTATTGGCTCCCAGACTCAAAAGGGGCTCCAGCCTCCTCCAGCTCGGGGGCCCTCTAGCCTCTGGGCATATTCCCAGAGCCTTCAGGGACTCTGCCTCTCAGCCCAACATCAGCCCAAAGCTGACTTACTTTTCTGTGGCCTAGACCTTGGCCTGTCCCTCAGAGCAGCCAGGGGTCCTCTTTGGAAGAAATCACCTCCCCTTGACTGGGCCCAGCTCAGTGCAGAGGCCTGAGCATCCTGCCGCTGACTAATGAGAGGGAGGTGGTGGTGTCATACCTTGCTGGGAAGTCACAGTGCTAGTCCCGACCTGAGCCGCCTGCCATCAAATTTTAATGCTGCTGCTGACATATTTATGGAATGCCTCACCAAGCGTTTGCGAGGACACCAGACAAGATTTACCTTCACAATTACTACCACGATGCGCAGGCTTTGCTGTGTGCTGAGACCTCCGTAGCACAGAGGCCCTGAGCACCAGTCGCCCCAAGGAATCCGCTCAATTCCGGGCACCTTTCCTACCCCCAGCACGCGGGGCCTGGGGCCTGGGGCGGCAGAGATGAATCAGACACGGTCCCTGCCCACCGAGAGCCCACAGTCTGCGGGAGGGGGCAGCGCACACATAAATTACATGGATCCTGGGTGGCTGGGGACCCGTGCGGGGATACAGGTAGAGAGGCAGGTGAGGCTGAAGAGGGGGAAGGGAGTTATTTCTCTCTCAGAGTCAGGGTTAAGAACGAAGCCAAACACTGGGGGCTCTGAGGGGCCATTCAGCTGCTTCACCTCTCCCGGTTGCTTCTCTGCTGGGAAGGGCTCCCCGGGCTCACTCTTATCTCTCCCCTATACTGGCCTCCAGACTCCGCAGCCTATCCCCCCAGTACCTGCGCCCCCCCACCTCCTCACCCTTCCTCACTGTGCCAACACATGCCTTTCTCCTTAAGTCGTATTGCTTTCCCAGAGCAGAGCTGCCCTCAGGGCAGGAATAATGGGCAGTGACCCAGACCAGGGGTTCTCAAACCTTGCTGCCTATTAGAATCATCTGGGGAGTTCTGAAAAACCCAGAATACCAGGACACACCCCATGCTGGTTCAACTGGAATCTCTGGGCTGGAGCCAGATACCAGTATGTGTCCAAACTTATGAGGTGACTGCAGTGTGCAGTGAGTTCAAGACCCAGTGGGTAGCTACTCGAGTGTAGCCGCATCAGCATCACTGGGGAGCCTGTTAAAAATGCAGCTTCCTGGGCCCCGCTCTGGGCTTACTGAACCAGAATCTACTCTGGAAGATGATCTCCAGGTGGCTTGTCTGCTGTAAAGTTTGAGAAGCACTGCCAACACGCAAAGGAGTTTCCCAGTGTCCTCAGGGGCACACTAGTGTCTGGTCCCCAGGTCCTAAGGAGGCCAACCTCTAAGAACCCAAAGAAGGGCTGGCCGGTGTGGGTGAACTCCAGGCTGGTCATGACAGCCACCACCATGACTCGGTGAGCTCCATCAGGTGCTCGTTCCGTACAGGGAGCTGAATCAGGACCTCCCCTCAGGCCAGTGCTCACAACTCCAAGGACCAGGGGGTCGTCTCTTCTTTACCACAAACTCACTGCAGCAAGGCCTTTCCTCAGTGCAGGCCTCAGTTTCCCCAGGAGTGTAGTGAGTAGGCCAGCCCTGAATTGGCTTTGCTTTTTTTTTCTTTTGAAGATTTTATTTATTTATTTGAGAGAGAGAGAATGAGAGAGAGAGAGCACATGAGAGGGGGAGGGTCAGAGGGAGAAGCAGACTCCCCGCCAAGCAGGGAGCCCGATGCAGGACTCGATCCGGGGACTCCAGGATCATGACCTGAGCCGAAGGCAGTTGCTTAACCAACTGAGCCACCCAGGCGCCCATGAATTGGCTTTGCTGATGGAGAGCTCTTCCTTCTTAAATTCAACTGACATGTTCATCTGTGTCCTCTGTGACCAGCCGACAGACCTGGCTGAGAGGCGGCTTTGCGGGGAACACCCTGGGGCTTGAGGGAGGAGGGGAGATGTCTTTGGGGGTCAAGGAAGGAAGAGTGGAGAAGCCTCCTAAGGGAGCAAATGCAGGGCTAGGTGGGGGAGCACCACAGGTGTGCTGGGGAGAGCTGGCCTGTGTCTACCTTGATGCAAGGCACCCAGCAGATAATCTATCCACTTATTCACCAGATAGTGACTGAGGGCCTACTAAATACCTGGCACTGTTCTAGACATTGAGGATACAGTCATGAACAAAAGAGACAAAAGACCTTGCCCTCAGAGAGCTTGTATTCTAGTGGTACAAAGAGACAACAAACAAAACAAATAATTAAAAATATAGTATATAGCATACGTTAAGGAAAAAACATAAAGTGGTGAGACTTTAGAGTGAGTAGGGATGGCTTCACCAAAAAGGTGACTTTTGAATAATAAGCTGAAGGAAGTGAGAATTAACTGTGTGACTATCTGTGGGAAGAGCTCTCCAAGCAGAAGGACCAGCAAATGCAAAGGCCCTGAGGCACGAGTGTGGACGGTGTGTTCGAAGAGCAGTGAGGAGGTCTGTATGGATGCAGAGGAGAGTGAAGGGGAGCAGGCAGAAGATGAGGTCAAGGAGGGAAGTGGGGAGGGGGAGATGATATAAGGACTTTGGCTCCTACTCTAAGTGAGCAAAATGGGGACACGTCCTGACTCAGGTTTTAATGACTTGTGCTGGCCGCTACGCTGAGAATGGACCACGTTGAGAACGGCAGTGGGGAGGGCAGTAAGGAGGCTACTGCAAACGTACTGGAAGACTGACCTATCTACAGAGTGGTCCCCCTGGCCATCTGGAGTCTAACGTCACGAGGTGGAGAGGGGCCAGGCTGTGTGGCCGTACAAGCAGACGGCCAGCTGGCCAAAGCCAAGGACGCCTCCGGAAGGAGGCTAGATGTGGGCTGTTGGGTGCAAAGTACCTGGCTCTACCGGATGTCGAGCCAGCCCCTTCCTCTCACTGAGTCTGTAACAAAAGTGGTAACCAAGGGTCCCCACAGGGTTGTGATGAGGATTCCAGGCGAGTATGCACGTACCAACAGTGGGGAAACTGAGAAGGGGTGTGGTGCCCGGAGGCACTCCTGCCCTGTACTGCCACCGACCAGGAATGCCGTAGGGCGTTGCACCCCGAATCTCCACTAGGGGGAGCCTGGGCAATTCTTCCTAGAGCAGAAATGCAGTTTGCAGGCCTCCATCTGGTCTCACCCAGGGAATTTCAGGCGTCTCCAGGATGGCGTTCTAGGGTGGGAATGAATGTGCCCCTGAGCTGTCCTCATCGTGTCTGGGACCCTGTGGTTGGTAGGACTTGTTCTCTTCAAGAGCCCAACAGCAGCTATTGAGAGATTGGTACATAGAACCCTAAAGTCCCATTGGGCTCATGCCCTGGGCCCCAAATAAACAAACCAAAGACTAGGCAGAAAGGAAAAGCCACAGCTGGCTGAAGGCGTGTGGTCTGAGGTCTACAAGCTGGATGACTTTTAGCTTACCCAGGCAACACACCTGCACATTTGTTTCCTCTCTTGGTCCACATGTTATTAAATGTGGCTTCTAAACCTTTCCTGAGCATCTGCTCTGTGCCTGGCTCTGTGCCGAGCAGTGGGTGGGGCCGTGATGCAGCAGGGACTCAAGCTCATGAGCCCTCTTCTGCCCACCAGACAGCCAGGAGCCAGCTGGGGTTTGGGATTTCTCAGGGTCTCTCTGACCTCTGCGTTTATCTGAAGACTCAAAAGGCCCAGTGAGATTCCCTTAAAACAGACAAAGGGGCAGGGCTGCCATAGAGGAATGAATGGGTTGTTCACTGCATAAGAGCTACCAGCTGATCAGCTGAGTGGGGACTGAAATCCATCCTGCTCTGCACTCACCAAACCCTGCCTCTTGGCTTGGGGCTGCATCTGGCTCATGGGGAGCAAGCTCCTGAGAAACAGCATGGAGGAACTCAAGCCTTGTGGCTCCCCCTCTTTCTCCTCAGCAGCTTCTTCATTCTGCTGTCATGGATCAGGAGGGGAACATAAGGATGGCTGCGGTAGATGCCCAAAGACAGTCCTACCTGGGCCCACCTGGGTTCTCTTCCTTCAACCCACATTTATTTAGTCCTGAGGATGTGCCAAGCGCTGTAAGAGTGCCAGTCGCCTGCAAGGTGGCGTCATTATGCATCTCTCAGAAGCAGATCTGGCTCTCAGGGCTCTGCATCTTCTCCTGTTCAAAGGACTCTGGAGCAAGCAAGACAGGACTCTATCCTGGCCCTCCCACTTGGGCAAGTTACTCTGTGTGAGCCGAGGCCTTGGCCTCCTCCTCTGTGAAACAGGGTAAGATCAACGCCAACCTGGTGGGGTTATTGTGAAGGGCACACGGGTTGGGGAATGACCAGCATACAGAGGATCTCACTAGATGGCACCTGCTGTTATAAAGCAGGGCCTTCTCCCTCTCTTATCCTCCCTGCAGCCCTGGGAGGACAATCATAAAGACGCCCCCACTATAAAGATGCAGAGACTGAGGTCCAGAGAGGGGAAGGTGACTTCCCCCAAAGGTTGGTAAACCTGGAGGCAGGACTGAGGCCCAAGGGTTCAGAATCCTGGTCTAGGGCATCCTGCCCACAGCACACACCTTCTAGCCTCCCCCAGTTCTCCATAATGGCTGAAGGAATTCCATGCATCATTTGGACAGAGATGTTCCAGGTATGGGGAGGGTGAGTCCTGTGTTAAGTCAGATCGGGAAGACAAAGAAGGGAGAGCAAGGCAGGATTTGAATTTTCCCCTCGTGGATGTGCATGTGGGAGAAGGTGCCCCAGAGTCCCCACTCTCAGAACCCACCTGCAGTGAGGGTCCCTGTGCCCCAACCAGGCCCTGAGTTGGGGGGGTGGCCACAGCTCCACCCTGACTCTCCCCCATTGCCCCAGTTCAGCCAAGGCTGGTGGACCTGAGCACTGGCCAGCCTCCCCCACCAGCCCACCTGCCTACTTGCCTCCTTCGGCCAGCCGGCATGGTGGCAGGCCCTGCATGCTCCCTGGGGAGTCCGCCGCCAGGCCTGATGGCGCTGACGGAGGGAGGGAGGCCGCCAAGCTGTCAGTCTGGAGGTGCCCCTCGGAGCCCCTCCTGGCTGGAGCGAGGAGGGTGGGCCGGTGCTGGAGCCGGGCTGTCAGGGCCTTCACAGAGATGAGGCCGGAGAGGCGCTGCCTGACAGCTCGCCCACCGAATTAGGACCATTTGCATGCTAATTTCCAGCGCTAACGGGCTGGCAGGCTGGCTGGGGTGTGGAGTGTGTGCAGAGAGAGGCGCCGCGGCCTCCCTGCCCGCGATGGAACAATGCTTGACTGATCTAGCTGCGTTAACGAGCAAATTATGGTAATTTTGTTATTACAAATGCATAGAAATTTCCAAAGCGGGCAGCCATTCAGGGCAGCTTCCTGCTCCTCCCCACTCCTAAATACTGAGCCCCCTGTTTGTACACATGGGCCTGGCACCCACTTCAGGGACGAAGATTTCCAGGGGCCAGGCTTCCCTCGGAGCCCTCCTGGGGAGGCTGGCCACAGGCCAGAGCATCCCTTCCTGTCAGCAGGCAAGCCCTCAGCTCCCGCCTCCCCCAAACCTCACCTTCTTGTCCCCCGGAGTCTCTGCTTAGTCCCTGGGCCTAGCATTCCCACAAACCTGCCACAATCAAGTTGGTTTCTTTCCATTCTAGGTAGGTAACATGGGTGATTCTCCCTGTAGATGCTCCAAGGACTTGAGAAATGCAATTATTTCTGTGCCCACTCTGTGAACTGGGCTCAGCACCCAGGAAGAGCCGAGGGATTGTCTGATGAAGGAAGGAAGCAAGGAAAGAAGGGAGGGAGGGAGGCAAGGAAGACCAGAACTCATCCCACAAGTGAGGACAATTAAGAGACCGCACCCCTGGCCCGCTCGCTGGTGGGGTAATTAATCTAAGACCTCATCAGAGGCGTCTGTTTGCCAACTGGCACCCGGCAACCCCTCCCGGCATTTATAATTGTCCACTGTCAAAAATCACAATTTGTCCCAGTTTTTCTGGTGATCCTCTTCTTGATTAAAACTATGTTTTTGGAAGCACGCTCTGGAACACGTCCAGACAGAAACTGTTTCCAGCAAAGAGCTCCCTGCTCCCAGCCGTGCAGGGAGGCAGCTCCAGGTGCAGAGCTGGGCACAGAGCACGGGCTTGACAGTGGGACCCTGTCGAAAACCAGTCCGCTCGCGGAGGGGGGCGCACAGCCACGGCTTCACTCCCGGGCCTCTATGTGCGACCCACCAGCCGCCCTCCTACTTTAGAACAGGGATTTCAGGTTTGGGCTGATGTTATTGAAAGGTCAAGAAGCTGTCTCAAATCCATTTTGGAAGCCAGTGGGGAATAAATCATCAATTACGGAGGAGAACGGCACTGAGGAAGGTCCGCTCCGCGCGGCCGACGAGCTGGCTGGGACTCGCAGAAGAGCAAGGGAAGCAGACACCGAAATGCGAGCAGAGACTTTATAACCTCAGCTGGGGTCGTGGCCAGATTTTTCTATTTGTCTGATTTTCTAATTGGGTCACAACTTCCAGAGGGAAACTGAACCCAGGAAAAGAAAACAATCATTTCTTTTTGTCTAGCTGCCTGGCTCTGGGGGGAAAGCAGAGAGCGGGAAGAGCCGGGGACCTTGGCATGGCCTACAGGTCCCCGGCAGAAGCTCTCATGGGCCCGGGGAGGGGGATTGTCTCTCTCCCAGCTGGCTGGGGCCCAGGGCTGGGGGAGAGATGTGGGCTCGGGAAGAACACGCCAAGGTGGGGGTAGGTGGGGTGGGAGTCCTGCTTCGGGTTGTTCTAGAAGCCAGGGCACCCAGGGCCCACCCCAGGAATACCAGGCCTGCCTGAGGTCAGGAGACACAATGCTTCAGTGAAGAACTGATAGTGGGGGAGGCGGGGGGCATTGGTTTTTCCCCAGTGGGAACAACAGGGCAGGCAGCTACCACCGCAAGAAGGCTGGTCTGGCTCTTCCTCTGATCGGCTGTGTGACCCCGAACAAGTGCTTTCCTTGACCTCATCTGCGCCCTCGCAGGCTGACTTCTCAGGCTCAGTCGGGCCCTGTCCGTCTGTTAACAGAGGCAGCTGCAGCTACAGAATGTGTGAGGCTGTATCCAGCCCTCTGCGAGGAATGTGAGAACAGAACCCTCCCCATACCACAGGGACACACCCCAATCTAGACCAGGGCTCACCGCCTCCCATGCTTTTCCTACAGGCAGATTCTCCCAAAGCCAGGGGTGGGGCCCACAGCTGGGGCCCCCACTGAGTCAGTGCCTTTGCCGCTGTCCCCCGTTACCCGCTCCACACCCCCACCACAAAGTCCTGGGTAATGGCAGCTGATCCACGGCTGGTCTCCAGGTTCGATTCCCTTGCAGCCGTTTCCCCAAGTGTCTCCAGCTTCTTCCTTGGGAGTCCTGTTTCCAGAAATCCCCCACTCACAGTGCTCTCAGAAAGTCTGCACATTGACAAAGCCCCAACAGACAGCGAGTTCACGGGGCTGTGGGGATTTGCTTCAGTCCCAGACTCCTGGCTACAGACAAGGCACCTCCCCTTACCTAGATCTGCTCACGCGAGCCCTTCTCTAGAAAGCGACTTCTAGATGTTAACCCAGGGTTTCTAATAGTCAAACACCAAACTGCAAAGTCCTTCTCTTGTCGTCTGGCCTGGACCAACTGCCTGTTGTGTGACCTGATGTGGACCACTTTTCCTAAGCCTCAGTTTTCATCTCTGTGAAATGGGGCTACGAACTGTGCTACCCTCACACTAAGGTGTGGACCCTCTGAGATGACACACAAAAGAGGCTTGTAAATTGTAAAGATCTGTCCAGATGGTGGTGCGTATTCTTCACATTGTTGTGAATAAGACCTCAAAATGGCCACACTGTCATGCATCCTGTGCCGGCGGGACAATGCCCAAGGCATTTGTGACCTGTGATTGCTCTGTAGACAAAAGGACATGATAACACAGTTGTCATTTTCAAATTTCCCTTCCTCGCTCTTTTATCTCTCTCACTCTCTTTTCCATTCCTTCCCTCTTTCTTTCTCTTTCTTTCAACCCTGGATCTAAGTCTCCCTGATTTGGGTCCTTTATTTGTGCCGTTGCACATAGACTCCTTATAAAGAAAATTCATTTGTTCAGGGTCACCGCGTGGTTTTTCATTAAAAACAAATTACCCGCATTCAGAGAGGACATCTGGGCTTCGCGGGTCCCATTAATGACTATATTTCCAGCCTCCCTGGCCCGGTTGGGCTCCCCTTGCCTGTCACCCCGCGTTCCCGGCCCCGGGAGGACAATGAGAGTGACAGTCAAGTGAAAGGGAAAACATGAGGGATGAGGGCGAGAGGCGAGTCCCCTGAGAGGGGAAGGAGGGAAAAGTGAAAAAAATAAATAACTCAAACAGAGGGTAACAAGGGCTATTGTCTCGGCGTCTTCCAGCGAGGAGCCAGAGCAAATACTGGAAGAAAGAGTGGGGGCATGGAAGTCAAGCTGAAGCTCTGTTTAATTACACAGTTGGGCCCTAAGCCGCTGACTCTGCACCGGACAAGGTAGGGAGGGGCGTGTGCCTGATGCAAATGGATTCCATCCATCTCCATTGAGCGCCTACTGTATTCAGGGACAGAGCAGGTGGAGGATTCCAAGAGGAGCAACCAGGGGATGGGAGCACTCTGTCACCGCTCTGACCGAGGGAGACCAGGGGCCCTGCCCTGGGGTGTGCTCACGGGAGAGAGGAGGCCCCCGAGGCGAGGGGTGGGGGAGGCGCAGGGGCAGGCTTCCTATAAGAGCATTTGATTTGGCACCTAGAAGGACGGGTCAGGCACGGAGAGGGGAAGATGGGGTACTGGAATCTGAAGTGTGGTTCTCTGGTGTCCCAGCTGGGAAGAGCCTCTTCTGGGCCATAAAAAGTCTCTGGGTCAGGAAGGCCATCTGCAGCCCTACCAGAGCACCAAGGAAACCAAGAGTGTCTCCACGGCCCAGAGCCCATTCCTTCTCTCCATGGGCACCAGGGGCTAGGTGAACCTGAGCATGAGTGCCAGGTGCCAGGCCCAGTTGCTCCCCTGTTGGCTGTGTACCCCTGGCAAGGCATGGTACCTCTCTGAACTCACCTAGCCTGCCCCTGAAGTGGGCACAAACTCTCCAACCTCCCCAGGTGCTTTATTTTTTAAGATTTTTTATTTATTTATCTGAGAGAGAGAATGGGAGACAGAGAGCATGAGAGGGGGAGGATCAGAGGGAGAAGCAGACTCCCCGCTGAGCAGGGAGCCCGATGCGGGACTCGATCCCGGGACTCCAGGATCATGACCTGAGCCGAAGGCAGTTGCTTAACCAACTGAGCCACCCAGGCGCCCCTCCCCAGGTGCTTTCAAACTGCAACCTGGGATAATAGAGAGGGTTCTGTGATACCACCATGCAGGCAGGCAGGAGGCCTGCAGGTGGAATCAGCTTATGGGCATAAGCATTTTGGCCTCGTTAAGAAGCCTTTTGGAGAGCAGGTGCCAAGCCCTACTGGCTCTCCCTGCCTCCCGAAGGCTCGGAGCACTGCCAGAAGTTCTCTGGAGAGAAATCCCAGGTGGAGTGACCCACAGGCTTAGAGAGGGTGGTCAAGCCAGCTGAGGGCTGACAGCTGATGAGGTCTTGTAGATGGGGGCTGCAGATTCCAGCAAATCAAAGGGAGGAAAACACAGACAACCCCAGTAGATTCAATCTGGTTTTTAGGAAGAACGCCAGTGTGTGTAAAGCAGAGCATACCTTTTGTATTCACTGCCCCCCACCCCCGATCCGTTCATTGTCTCCCTCCTCACTCCACCTCCCACTGACTAACATATGCTTCATCCCCAGTGACAAGCCAAGCCAGAGACTCCTCTCTTCCTAGGTTCCTCCCCTGACCCAGGGTTAGCTACACCCCTAACCTCTTACATTCTTTGACGTGGACAGCATTTCACAATTTTAGAAAAACTCTGCAAAATCAGCTTCAGACATGCCCTCCCTGCTCCAACCCTGCTACAGAGAAATTCTGGAGCCCTCTATTCCTGACCTTCCTAATAGAGGCTGCACCCCCCTTCTCTGTGCTCCCAGAGTCCCTGAGTTTACCTATTACCACATTCGTCCCCCTAGATCCTTACCGACTTGCCCATCTGCACTATAGACTAAGCTTTTCATGGACAAGGGGCACAGCTTTCACCTTTCTATGCCTACCCTCATGCTTGGTACATCTAGTTGGAAGGGAGAGAGAGAGGGAGGGAGGAGAAAAGGAAAGAAAAACTGATGGATGGATGGATGAGTGGCTGGCTGCTGAAACCTGACCAGCTCAAGGTCCCACCACTACTTTTTATGTTCAATATGGTTCAACAGGACATCAGGGTGTCTCCCACGCTGCTTCTTCCCAGACCCCCACGTGCCTAACTATGGGGCACCTCTCCAACCCACCTTATAGTACTTCACGCATAAAGGTACCAAAAATAATGAGACTTCTCATTCTAAAAATACAAAAGGCTTATTTTTATAATTTTGCTTCTGAAATTATTTGGCCACAAGCAATTTATGTAACCTACTGTTGGCTATGATTTCTCAGCAATCAAGATACAGGCCAGGGAATTCTTGCAAAGTGAGAAAATCCAACTTAAAAATTGTTTTCAAATGTAATGAAATTTTTATGAGCACTAAATTTAATAGTTAATGAAGTTAACATAATGTTACAATTTGCAGGCACTAAACATTTATTAAGGCAAGTTTTCCAGCTTCCTTTCTGAACTTTTGAGGCAAAAACAGTGGTAAATTGTTGTAAATTCCTGAAAAGCTCTTGGGCCCTTAGCCCAGGACCCCTCAGGGACCCTGCATTCCCCATTACTGTCCCGTAGGAAGTCCTGGCTAGAATGTCAACCTCCTTCTTTAGGAGCTCAAGTCTGGTAGGGGCTAAGATACACTCACAGATAATGTCATAGAAACTAAGAGGAACATTCACCGGGAGAAGTGGGCAGAGCCAGTGGGTAGATGGCTAAGGGGCTGGTCTGAACCCTGGACTCTGTAGGACACTGGCTCCTGCATGGGGACCCTTTCCTTCCAGGAGGGCTGCCTCCCAGCCTCTCCCTTCCTAGCCCACCCAGCTGAGCCAGGCCCAAAGCACCTTTTCCTCGTTTTCCCTGAAACAGGACTCGACCACTTATCCAGAGGGAACGGCCACCCAGCCCTGTGGCTGGGTACTTTTGCAGCTCCCTCAGGCAGGAAGTGGTACTGGGAGGCAATGCCACAGAATGGCTTGCCATCCCCGGGGCTTGGAGTCGGGCTGCTCTACCACCTACCGTGTGGCCAGGTGCTGAGGAGGACTCCCCTGCAGCCGCTCTGCTAGGGCCTATGCACACATGAGCTGCAGCCCCTGTCCATTGGGGCGCCTCTCCTAGAATCTGACTCAGACCTCGGGATCAAGGAGGATGAAAGCCCCGGGCCCAGCGAGGCCGCCCATTCTCCTCAGGACACCCACACCTGAGGGCTGTGCACCTGCACTCCTCTCTGAACCAACAAGGGAACCCAACCTCTTGGGGCTGGGACCTCAACCTGCCCCACTTCATTTCACCCAAAGCTCAGATGCCCTCCACATACTTCAATTTCTTCTAAAGCAAATCCTGACTGTATCCCCTAATTTCCTAAAAAGGCATCACAATCCAGTTTTTTGTTTGTTTTTAAAAAAATACCACTTGCAGAGGCACATCAGGGAGAAACATGAAAAGTCAGGAGCCCAGACATATGGTCTCCCTCACTCATGACTGGTTCTCATAAGTGCCATCAGAAGGCGCAGAGATGGGGAGAGCTAGACAGAGTAGCCCGGGGAGACCTAGACACAGAGTGTAACTGCTGGTTGTACTGCCTCATGCACCCGAGGTTTCCAGGGCTTGATGTTTGGATGCTGGAGAGGCCCCTCTTCATTCAGCCCAGCCTGGCCTTCCTACTTGTCCCTGCCTGCACCCCAAAACCCCTGCTGGATGCGCAGGCTCTCTGGGCCTTGGGTCTTCTCACCCAACAACGCCCTTCCCATTTCTCAGGCTGCAAACTTGTCTTTCAAGGTCCAGCCCAAGTGACCTCCCCTGGGAAGCCTTCCCTGGTTTCCCCCACCTCACCCCATGGCCCCAGCAAATTCAGCAGCCCCCTCCTTCGCATTTCCTCAGTACATTCCTACATTTAAACTCCTAACACAGCATGCAGGAATCACTTTCTATATCTGTCTCCCCAACCACTCTGTGAGCTGCCTGAGGGCAAGGACTGTGTCTGCAACAACACACCTAGCTTAGAACTGGCACTTTCAGGAAATGTGTGAAGAATGACCAGCCAACTAGCCACCTGCTCTTTCCCCGTGGTTGAGCCTGGTATTCCCCCCAAGTCAGTTCCGTTCCCGGCGTGGCAGAGTGACTAGATGCCACTAGAGGGCAGCAAAGAGTCAGGAACGAGCAACAGGTGGCCACAGGGGAGCCCAGGGTGAGCTTTGAAAAGTATGGAGGGAGCTTCACAAGTACCCAGGCCACAGGACCACCAGACGCCCCGGTGAGGGAGAAGGAAGAGCTGTGAAACCAAAAGCCATTCATTCTCTGAGCAAACACTCTCTGAGCCTGATGCTTAGGCCTGGGAGGCGCTTGACAAGCACTGGTCCAATCTCCCTCCCTCCACCCATGCTTCAGGCCCTCCAACAGGTCCTTTCTAGTTTCTGTGAGCCCCTCCCCTCCCCAGCCTGCCCATTTGCCTATCTTCAGTTCTAATTCTGGGGAAGGGGTCCCTCTGGCTCCCATTCACTGGTCCTAGCCATGCCTTTCAGAATTGTGCAGAGTATATTCTCCCCATGGTCCACATGCTAAATGAAGCCCAGAACGTGGAAATGGCATTCTCAGATCACATAGTGACTCCCTGGCTGAATCTGGCCACAATCCAGGCTTTTGCCTCCCTGCTGGGCCCCCCTGCCCCCGTTCCTGCTTGGCTTGTGACATTCTCGCTTGTGACTGGATTCTTTTCGAACTATTTCTCCCACTGATCCATGGGCTCCATGGGCCATGAACTCCACTGGAGAGTCCTCAGTCTGATGCCAGCCTCGGTCAGGCCAGCCTTAGAGGCATGCAGCTAGGTGTCTTTTCTCACCACCACACCCCGCTGAGGCCCCTATATAAACAACAGTCATCACAGTAATCGTCAACACTTGCGTGGCATTTACTATGTGCTAGGTAAAATTCTAAGAGTACTATATAAACTACATCATTTAATGCTCACTCTTATTCCCGTCACCCCCATTTTATAGATGAGAAGGAAACGAAGGTACAAAGAAGTTATGTAACTTGCCCCAAGTCACACAGCTAGTGAGACACAGAATGGGGATTAAAAACCAGGCAATCTGGCTCCAGTGTCCCATGCTTCCCCATGCGGCTGGGAACCGGGACACGGCAGTGAACAAAACAGACCTAGCTTTGTGTACTGCACAACCTGATGGGAAAGCAGATGAGGATGGAGTAAACCACTGAGGAAAGTCCTTCACCTGTGCTTAGTATCTGCTTAGGATGCTTTGTGAGAGAAGTGATGGGGGGGCGGTCCTGGTTTAGATGGTGTGGTAGGCAGAATAATGACCCCTGACCAAAGAGGTCTACATCCTGATCCCTGGAACCTGTGAGCATGGTAGGTGATATAGCAAAGGGGAATTGCTAATTAGCTGGAAGCTAAGGAGAGTACCCTGGATTATCCAGGTGGGGCCAATAAAATCCCATGAGTCCTTAAAAGTGGAAGAGGGAGGCTGGAGAGAGAGAAGTAGAAAGATGGTGTCACAATAAAGATTCAGCCCAGCATGGCCAGCTTTGAAGATAAAGCACGGGGGCCACCAACGAACAAACGCAGGGAATATCTACACACTGGAAAAGGCAAGGAAACGATTCTCCCCCAGAGCCTCCAGGAGGAACACAGCCCTGCTGACACCTTGACGTTGGCCCACTAACACCCATTCTGGACTTCTGACCTCCAGAACTATAAGATGATGAATTTATGTTTTGAGTCACTAGTTTGTGGTAACTCATTACACTAGCAATAGGAAATTAATACGCATTTGGTTACAGGAAAGACCCCTTTGAGGTGAACCCTACAGGGAGGCAAGGACTAGTCCCGTAAGAGCAGCAGAGAGGGGCTGAGAAGAAGCTGCACCTGCCTCTCATTCCCACCACCAGAGTCCCACGGGCCCCACGCCTGCCCATCTCTCGCTGTCGTTCCACACCTCGCTGGCCTCAGGTTCCTGTTCTACCCACCTTCGGCTCCTTCTTTATGAAAAGAAAATCCATCAGTTAACTGAGCAATGTAACTGAAAAGCACCCCGAAACGATATACACCAACCCATGGCAAGTAGAGCGCCCAGGACAGGAGGAACTTGCTGTGCCCCTTCTAGGGCTTCCAACAAGCTTCTTGTCTGCTTCAGCCCAAGGAAGGCAAACACAACACAGTCGGGATTTCTTGGCACTCGGCCTAAAGCTCCCAGAGGGAAAGCACGTGGAGGGCACGTGGGAGCGTCCCTGACTGGGTCATCTCAAAGACAGTCTCCTTGCTGCTTAGACTTACTGAAGCCAAAGGGCAATGAGCACCCTTCCTTCTCGCCCAGCGTGGAAATTTTAAGAGTTTCAAAAGCCATGCTGATATCTGTTAGGATGTACAAAATCTCCAGGCGGGAATCAACTAGTTGTACCGATCAGGACACCACGGAATCTTTGGTGCAAAACTTTTGGCATTTGCTGGGACTCGAGGAAAACAAGACCCAACTGTTTCCATTCTAAGCTGATTATGTGCCCTCTTTGCTTTATTCAATGTAAGTGATCGACGAAGGGCTCACAGATTTTGCACAGTGGCAGAAGGCAGAAATGGAATCTACAAATACCAGAGAAGACCAAGAAGCCCCATTTTGCAGACCTGGGAACACCCTGGAGCCGGAAACATCAGACAGCACCCCGATGGCAGAATCAGGATGGAAAATACAGAGTCCAAGCCGACAAGCTAGAATTTAATATGGAAAAATGGGATGCCTATTTTTTTTTTTCAGGGCCAAAAGTTCAACTACACTTGGGCAGTCCCTCCTCAATGTGTCTACAAGCAAACCTTACACCTGAAAGTCTTCCCTTGAAAGAAGAGGGGGCAGCCAAATTTCCTAAAACCTAGCATGGAAAAACAACTCAGAAGATGTCAGTCTCCCTCTGGATTCACAGCTAGGGGAGGCAGGCGGACTGTTCCATATAGTGAAACAGACAATTACCACGTCACAGCCTCAGACAAAAGAAGGATAAACAATCTCCTAAAGCCTTGCTCAGTTTGTTTCTCCAAACTCTACCAACATGCCCCTGGGGGTCTGTGAAATGGCATCCCCTTCAGCATGGCCACAACTGAATGAATGCCTCCCAGATTCAGAAGCCCATGAGATTATGAGTCAGAAATCTGAACAAAGTGGAAATCCTCAAATAGATGGTGGTATATCCATGCTCTAATCCCTGGAACTTGTGAATGTTACTTCTATGGACCAAAAAAAAGGGAGGGAGGAGCGTGTGTGGGGGGGTTCCCTTTATAGATGTAATTAAGATTTTTTTTTTTTTAAAGACCCTACCCATTCATTTTGACAGAGAGAGACAGCAAGAGAGAGGGAACACAAGTGGGTGGAGTGGGAGAGGGAGAAGCAGGCTTCCCGCGGAGCAGGGAGCCCGACGCAGGGCTCGATCCCAGGACCCTGGGACCATGACCTGAGCCGAAGGCAGACGCTTAAGGACTGAGCCACCCAGGCACCCTGATGTAATTAAGGATTTTAAAATGGGAAGAGTATCCTGGATTATCCAGCTGGGCCCTAAATGCAGTCCTGTGTATCCTTACAAGGGAGAAGGAGACGTGACCCCCTTCGTGCTGTGAAGGTAGAACAGAGACTTGCAGGGAACACCAGGACCCACAGGAATGGATCTCTCCCTAGAGCCCCCAGAGGGAGCACAGCCCTGGGCCCCAGGACTGCGAGACAGTCACAGGAACTAATGCACAGTTCCATTTAACTTTCCCTGCCTCCCTCCCTCAGCCACAGCACACAGAAGGACCTATTCTGTGCTAGGGACTGTGAGGGCTACAGAAGACAAAGCAGAGGGCCTGGCCTTTACGACCCACCATTCAGCGGCACAGCTAACTGGGCCACACACAGGCTGGGCCATGGGGTGTAACAAAGCCAAGTATCAAGCATCCCCCCGGGGAGGGCCAAACTGGAAGGCTTCCCGGAGCAGGTGATATTTCCACGTAGCCTGAAGGGTAAAGCTGGATCCCAACAGACAGGGGAAGGAAGTAGCAGAAACCAAGGGCACAGATGGGAGTTACACTGATGGATGCGCCTGTGAAGTGTGCGAGGAACCAGTGGGCGGTCACGGGGAGGGACGAGCTGGGCGAGCTGGCCAGAAAGGCAGGTTGAGGCCAGATTAGGTGGCCCAAGACCCGCCATGCCGTAAGGGGGCCCCCTGTGCTGTGTGCCAGTCCTGAGGGAGTTCAGCGAAGACCGTGCCTGTGGGTCAGCACTGCCCCCATGAAGCCATTCCAAAAATAGGTTTGATGATCATGTTGGAAACAGAATCCCAAAGATGTGACACAGTTTGGACACTAAGGAACAGGAACCCCTGAGCATGGGGTCCCAGCCCTGACACTGGGTCTGGAAGGGAATGAGTCGCAGGGGTGTATGAGAAGAGAAAGCAAACGGAGAAGAAAGGGAGAGAGTGGGAGGCAGACCTGGGCTCCCCGCCAAGATGCTTGTGTTCCTCCCTCCACATGGCGTACCGTCCCTCTGTGCCAGGGGACTGACTGATCATGCCCCATGCTAGGACCGGTCCCGCCGCTGGTTTGGTCAGACTGGACCTTTGTTCAGGCCTGTGATTCCTGCGGCTGCTGTTAATGGGCGAGGAACCGTCGTTGGTTCCCACTGGGGTGTCTGCCAGGCCCACGGCCATTTGTATCTTGAGCCTAGTAATTAGGCCTGGAGAAATCACGGGGGCCGGGGCAGACTCTGTTTGGATAAACTCAAGAAAGCTCAGCTGCTTCTCAAGACTTGGCCTCTTTGGGGTCTGCGGTGGGGAGACGGCGGGGCCAGCTGGTGGCCTCAGCCTTACCGGACAGTGTGCCCTTGGGAGAGGGCCTGGGGCAGCTGCCTGGGCCCCTGCCATCCGGCAGAAGCTTGTGTTGATGAAATGAGAGCACACAGAGGCAGCGGAGTACGGAGGAAGGAGCCCGAACTGCTGGGCAAAGCCCCAGACTCAAGCCCTGCCCCCTGCAGGCTGGGCAGCCTTGGGCGATTCCCCAACTGCTCTGAGTTTCAGCTTCCCCTTTTGGAAAATGGGGATTTGATTCCTACCCAGCCCACCTCACAGGGTTGGAACTATAAAGGGCTCCCGGGAAAGCACTTTGCCTTTTATAAAGTGCTACGGAAGCGTGAGGGGCCGTGAGTGGGCAGGACTTGGGCTCCATCTCCTGAGAGTAGGGGCGGGAAGGAGTCTGGGTCCCCCCACCTCTGTTGGCCTTGTGCACAGTATTTCCCGACGCTCTGCCATGAGCCCATCCCCCCCCAGCAGAGAGGCAAAGGCTCTTTGCAGGTGTGAACCTGGCAGGCCTCCCTGGCCCTGGCGAGGCCCAGGGCACGAGTACACACAGAGGCCATTTCCCATATGTCTCATATTTAAAAGTCATAAATCAAGCTAACAAACCGTTAAATGAAATATGCTCTGTCCTCCTACCTTGTTAAATACATCTTTGTTAACAACCGGGAAGGCCAGGAGTGAATTTAGAATTCTGGGACTCCTTGGCATCTGTGCCAGGACCTGGCTGCGTGGGGAAAGCCCAGCCAGGCTAGGATTCGCCCTGCGTCCCTTCCCGCCCCTGGCTTGGCTCATCATTCTGTGGGGCCTCACACGGACGTGGGAACACCCCATCTCACGTTCAGTTCTGCCCATCCCCCACCAGTCCTCAGCCTGGGGTGCCACGCCCATGACACGGACTGCAGAGGAGGCTGGCAGAGGCATGTGGTTACTTAGGCAGGACCCCTAGGGTGGGCTAGAAAGAGGGGCTCGGGCACCAGGTAAATGACTCAGAACAAGAAACAATACTAACCCTTAAAAGAATAAAAGAAGTGTAACCACATCCAACCCAGTCCTGATTTTCCCCCTGATTTTTTTAAACATCTTTCAAAAAATGATACTTTGGGTTTCCTGCTATGCTCATGCCCTGAGGACACAGCCAGCCAGCACCAGGATGATGTGATGTCTTTCCCCACCCGATCCTACAGTGGAAGGAACAGGGCGGCCTCCTTTCTAAATGTCTTTAAAGAAACAGACCCATCGCTGGCGCGAGGGGATAAGGTTTCCTTCCGTGGCCACGGGGTATTCAGCTCCAATCAAGTCACCAACCCACCTGCCAACATCCTCTCTGTCCTGAGCACATGGTCCTCAACCCCAAGGAGTAAGGCTGCTGAGAGCCCCTGGGGGTCGCGGAGGGAAGCCTCCTGGTATTCACCTCGCACAAACTGCGTGGGGGAGGATGGAGGAGGACCCCGACTGAGCACTGGCTGGGCAACCTTTGGCCAGGTTCCGCACCCCTCTGTGTTCAGACTATCTGTGTGGCCACCAAGGGGCTGTTTGAGTGACAGTCCCCACCCCCTTCCCGAGTTCACTGCCGGCCCCACTGAAGGCCCAGCTGCAGAGAGAGAGGCTGAGAGTGCAGACCTCTGCCTGATTTATTCAGGTCCGCTTCTCAGAAGCGTAGAGGTCACCCGGGCTGTTTGGGGGGAAGCCCCCCCCGAAACCCCGTCCGCTGCCTGCTGTGGAGACGCCAACAGCGCAAACTCACCAGGCACCATCCCTGTCAGCGTCGGTGCCGAGTAGCTGCCCTGTCCGGCGGGGGGGACGTGCGGAGGGTACCCGGGGAGGGTCGTGCTCGCCAAGTCACGGCCTGAGGAATCAAAGCAACAAATCACGGGGTGAGTGTCTCCGTGGCCAGCGCTCATGTCCACAGCTCCCGGGACATCTGCACATTTGTCACGTCTGGGCGCTGAGCGCCAGGGTGCCCCCGCCCCCCGCCCGTCACTCACACATGCAGACACGTGCGCACGCGCGCACACACACACGCACAGACACACAGCCCTCCGGCCACCCTGGCTCCACTCAGCAGGGACCCGGGACAGCTCTGCTGCTTCCCTGGGAAAACGGAGCTCCGGCCAGCTCACCCCGCGAGAGCTGAAGGGGGACTTGGACTTCTCCCCGTCCACACCTTTGCTTCTGCCGCGCCTCTGCGCCACGCACCCTCTCCTCCAGCTGCAGGCAGCCCAACACCCCGCGCCCGCGAAGGCCTGCTCCAACACCTCCCTCCTCCTCCTCCTCCTCAGACCCTCAGCTGTGGGTCTGGTCCTTATTCAGTCCTTCCTCCTTTGCCCTAGCTCGCCATTCACTCGACAAAGGTGCAGGAAGTGTACCTCCTCACACCTGACACTGTTCTGGGCACTGGGACGTGGAGATTAAGGCCTCGGCCATTGGGGGGCAGACATTCTGGTGGGTATGTGTTCACCTCTTTGCAGGCTGCCGGCTCCTGGAGGGCAGGGGGGACACCTCATTCATCCACCACAGGGCTTGGCACCTGGTGGGTCCCGAGTAAGGGCAGAACGAATGGGGTGTCCAAGCATGCTGGGTTTCATGCTGTGTGGAAGAAAGCCCAGGTAGCAGAACTCTGTAAGGGAGATGGCACTGAGCTTTGGCCGCCTCTTAGGGATAAAGCAGAGCTCCGGCCCTTTCAAGCACCACCAGTTACGTGTATGTAACAGGGTGTTCGGGGCTCAGGAACCCAGATCTTGGGCAATCCGACTGTTCAGTGATTAGGTGGTGGGCCCTGAGGACAAGACCCCGCCCTACGGGTGGGATTGCCAATTGCTCCTGGAAGAAGGAGATACACCTGCTTCAGCCATCCTGGGAGGCAGGAGGGAAATGAGGTGGCCTTAGGACAAGGGAGGGAAAGTGGAACCTTGACCTCCTCTGATTATGGACACTGGAGACTGGGTGGGGGCAGCTCCTGACCATGAAGAGCCAGGCCAAGTCCCAGGAAGGACTCCTGGAGCCCAGCGACTTGGTGCAGGCCCTACCACAGGTAGACGACTCTGAGCTCAGCCCATTAGCAGGTGGCCCAAGGAGAGAGACCACCTCTGATCAACACTCCCCAAAGAATCCAAGCCAGCACACGGTATGGGCCGTGAACGTTCCCCAGATAAACCAACAGCCTTTCTAGTGCCAGTCCTTCAAAGACTGTCCAGCCAACAGCCAAAGGCTGCCTCATTTCACAGGGTTCTGCTTACCTTCCAGAACCTTATGGAACAGAAGGCATGTGGCCTCCCCTGACCTTGCTCACCACCTCCCTGCCTTTAGACTGGGCATCCCAGCTTGCAACAAGCATTGCTCGTGTGTCTTCACATGGGGCATTGGAAGGGGAGCAAATGAACTACCTCTGAGCCCCCACAAGAGCTGACATTAAACAAAAAACTGGAATCGGTGGAACTGACCAATTCTAATAAAGGTCATTTAAGGAGGTTTTCTCCCCAGCCCTTGTATGCCTCCCTCTCTCATCCTCCTCTGACCCCGCGCTTATAGCCCCCTAGGGCAGCTCCTGTCTCCAGGGTCACGTCTTTGCACCCAACGTCAGAATGGCAGAGGCCTGCAGATCTTTGTTAAGTGAATGAAAGAAGTGGTTCCAACAGGGCCCCTGATCTCTCGGGAGCTCATAAAATTCCCTCCACTCGTGGTCAAGAATCAGTGAAGGGAGGGCCCTTGAAGCTTTTCTGGACCAGCCCTGTCGCCATTCTGCAGATGGCAAAGCTGAGACCCATGGTGGGTGGGGAGCAACGAGCTCGGGTTTCCTAACATCAGCCCAGGACCCTCCTCTGCCTCAAGCAGCATCCTGGCGGGGGTGGGAAGAGCACTCACACCCAACACGGAGCCCTCTGCACACGGTCACAGGGATTTGGTGACCCGAGGGCTGCTGAGAAGGTATCTGAGGAAGCGGAGTGAGCCTACGTGTCAGGCTAGCTGGTACAAGATCAAAATGCCAGGGGCCAGACTGTGAGACATGCAGAGAAAGCAGTCGTGGCGGGAGCTGTTCTGATGGGCTGTGGAGCTCCAGCCCCAGCACCATCCCCAGGCTCACGCCCCTGGTGAAGACGACAAACCACAAATGCAGTGACAGAGGTCACGTGTTTAGCCATTCCGCTCCACTGCCACGCACATACACCTGGCGGGGCGTCTGATGGTGAATCCAGAGGCTCTACGTCACCCAGGCTGAGCCTTGCCTTCAGGCCACACCATGACCATTGCTTATCGGCTCTGTCGTGCAGAAGAAAATTCAACTACGCAGTTTTTGTGGATATATGTGTAGGGGTAGGAGCCAGGACCACATCAGAGAGAGGCCAAATCTGCCTCCTGAAAGACAGATGGCATTATCCTGATAGGAGGCTGCCTGGTGCAGGGAGCACATGGGGGCCAAGCCTCACAAGATCCACATCTGGTTGCCTGAGATGGGAAAGAGGGTCGTGGGAAGAGAAGGGGCTTGCCCAGGGACACTCAGTCGACTGGAGGCAAGCCTGGGACTGGAATGCAGCTCTCCTGCCTCCTGGGACTGCATTCTTTCTTCAACAAGAAGCTGTGCCTTTGGTCAGAACCCCAACAGTTTCTGCCAGTGTTACATATGCTTTAAAACCTTGATCCCTTAAGCAGAAAATACAGTGCCTCACCAAAGCACCCAACTCAAGAAGCCAGATTAAAAAAGTAATAAAATGAGGTGGCTGGGTGGCTCAGCCGGTTAAGCATCCGACTCTGGATTTCGGCTCAGGTCATGATCTCAGGGTCTTGAGATCAAGCCCCACATCGGGCTCCATGCTGGCCATGGAGCCTGCCTAAGATTCTCCCTCTCCTTCTGCCCCTCCCGCCCCTCTAAAAAAAAAAGTAATAAAATGAACCTAAGGAAAGGAGGAGGAAGGAATTGATAAAGAAAAAGCAGAAGATAAAGAATTAGGAAACAGAGAAAAGCACACAGAACAATAAATGCACCCAAGAATTGTTACTGGAAAAGACCAATAAGACAGACAAACCTAGGGCAAGATCCAAAAAAGAAGACACAAATATCAAAATAAGGAATGAGGAGAAGGGGCGCCTGGGTGGCTCAGTCATTAAGCGTCTGCCTTCAGCTCAGGTCATGATCCCAGGGTCCTGGGATAGAGCCGCATCGGGCTCCCTGCTCGGCAAGAAGCCTGCTTCTCCCTCTCCCACTCCCCCTGCTTGTGTTCCCTCTCTCTCTGTGTTTCTCTCTGTCAAATAAATCAATAAAATCTTTAAAAAAATAAAAGGAATGAGGAGAAGATACAACCAGAGACATGGAAAATATATTAAAAAATGCAAAGATGCGGGCTGCCTGGGTGGCTCAGTCGGTTAAGCGTCTGCCTTCGGCTCAGATCCCGGGGTCCTGGGATTGAGCCCCGCATCGGGTTCCCTGCTCGGCGGGAAGCCTGCTTCTCCCTCTCCCACTCCCCCTGCTTGTGTTCCCTCTCTCACTGTCTCTCTCTCTCTCCATCAAATAAATAAAATCTTAAAAAAAAATTGCCAAGATGCTCTATACTAATACATATGGACATCTTAGCAAAAGGTACAATTTTCTAGGAAAACATGAATTACCAAAATTAAGTTGAGAAGGAGAAAACACAAACAGCCCAATCACTTCGGCAGAAATAGAAAAGGTTCTTTCTTAAAATAATTTTTAAAAATAAGATGTCCATTTAGTTTTCAGGCAAGTTTCATTTCTTTTTGTTTGGGGCAAGTTCTTTTAAATCTTCAAAGGACACATACTTTTGTTATTAAACTGTTCCAGGATATATAAAACTAAAGAAAATCTTCCCAATTCATTTTTTTCCAAGCTAGCATAATCCTGATATGAAAACTTAACAAAGGTGTACAAAAATGAAAATTAAAGGCTAGTGTCACAATTTATTAATATCCACGCAAAAAAAAAAAAATCTACGGTCTCACTGATCAAACAATATTAGAAAGAACAATATACCATGAACAAATAAGGTTGATTCCAGGTATGCAAGGATGATTCAGTATTAAAGCACTGGCTGGGAAATCATAGTAATGTATCAAAAGTTGAAAACCATATGATTATATCAAAGCTATGGAAAAGGCATTGGCTAAAATTCAATACTAATTCCTTACAATACCTCTTGGTAAATAAGAACTGAAGTACACTTCTTTGATCTGGTATTGATCTTAAATCTTAAGTCAACGTCATACTTAATTGGTGAAATACTTGAAACATTCTGAATTAAAATAAAAAACATGTCAAGGAAACCCGTTATCACTGAAAACTGTTCTAAAAGTTTGAGCCAGTACAAGAAGAAAAGATAAAGACCCAAGAGGGATAAACACTGGCAGTGAGGGAAATTATCATGAGCTGGGTATATCGTGAGCCTGGAAAACCAGCTCATCTACCAGAACCAGTGAAAAGGTTTGTTGAGACAGCTGGAATGGGTGTCTAGAATGAATATCGTTCTAGATTGAGCAGCTCCCCAGCGCCTCTCCCATCAAGTACAGGTTTTTCAGGTTGGCTTCCAAGCCCTCCTCAGTCTGTGCCCCTAACCTGTGAGCTTTCCAGCCTCATCAACCCTGACTAGCCCCACCCCCGGGGCCATTCCCCAAACCTGCCCTACCCTTTCCGATCCCCACGCCTTTGCTCAAGCTGTTCCCTTTCTAACTGCCCTTCTCCCATTCCTATCAGTTCCACGCTGCATCCAGTGTCCAACTTCTGCCCTCAAGAGCCTGCTCCTCTGCGAAGTGTCTTCTAGGCCCCTCAAGTCTTTGTGGCACCGGCATCTACTGCAGGTCCCTCTGCTCCCCACCCCGTCCCAGTGCATAGGGAGCATCGTGCCAGGGGAACAGACGAGCTAGGGGAGATGTCAGTCATGATAAGACAGCACTTACTTTGTGCCAGACACTCTTTTACATACGTTAACTCGTTTTATCAACCTGACAACTCCATGAGGTTCAAACAACCACCATGCCCGAGGAACTGAGGAACGAAGAGGTTAAATAACTTGCCTAAGGTCACACAGCTAGGAGGAAACAGAGCTGGGATTTTTTTTTTTTTTTTTAATTTTTATTTTATTTTTTTATTTATTTATTTTTTTTTAAAGATTTTGTTTATTTTTATTTATTTGACAGAGAGAGAGAAACAGCATGAGAGGGGATAGGGTCAGAGGGAGAAGCAGGCTCCCCGCTGAGCCGGGAGCCAGATGTGGGACTCGATCCCGGGACTCCGGGATCATGACCTGAGCCGAAGGCAGTCGCTTAACCAACTGAGCCACCCAGGCGCCCCAGAGCTGGGATTTGAACCCAGGTGCCTGGGCTCCTGCCTGAGCTTCTTTGGTGGCGGTAGAGGGTGGGTGTGTGGGTGGGAGATAACAAGCTACGAAGGAGGGGAGGAGGGAGAACTAGGAAGGTCAATTACTCAGGTTCGCAGCTGGAAGGGGGGAGCAGGTTGGAGCAAGGAAGAGAGAGTGGGGGTCAAAGACGGGCTGCCAGAAGTCAGGAGAGAAAGCGGCTGTCAGTGCCCCTTTGGAAAGAAACTCGCCAACCTCAGTCTGCCAGACCACCTAGACTATGTGCTCCATGGGGGTGGGGCTGCACTGTGCCTGGCAGGTAGCAAGTGCTCAGAACTACCGGTGGGGGAGCAGGGCACAAAGAACATCCAGGGCCCATTTACCGGTTTTGCTACTGAACTGTCATGGACCTCTGGCAAGCCACTCCACCCTGAGCCTTAGTCTTTCCCAAATTTAAAAGAGAGCTCTTAGCTCAGTGATCTCCAAGAGTCCCCAAAGCTCATACTGGTCTCTGTGTGCATATACATGAAGGATAGTTTAGCTCTGAATAGATTGTTCTACCCTAAGATCCAACTGCACCCACAGCTCTAGAACCTCCACAATCAATCCTCTAATCTGAGCTGCTGCCTAGAGGGCTAATCCATACTCCTTAGGGCAATGGCAAGCAGTTCTCTGAGCTTCTAGCCTCAGTGGGGACTTGGGTCAGCTCCAGCAAGGGTTCAGGACTGGGCCAACATGCCATGGCTTCATGCCATCCCCAGTCCCTCCTCCCAGCCCATGAGGACAGCAGCGTGCACAGTGAGGAGCTGAAAAATGGCTACATTTATCTTACAAATACCCCTACCTCGGAGTTCCCTGTTGCTGGGGGATTCCTTTGCATTATCCATGGCTCCAATTTCATCCAGCAAATGTCCCTACAATCAAAGGCCTATGGCTACATTTACCTTCCTTGGACTGGCCACAAAAGCAGAAAGTCTGAGTTATCACTTGTGGTGGGCAACAAAGGGAAAGACAGACTGTATCTGTGACATCTCCAGCCTCCAGAACCCTCCCTACTCTGTGCCAGGAATTGGGGTGGGCTGTTCAGAAACATTATTCCATTTAATCCTCACAACTTACAAAAGTCCCAATAAACTTTATGAGATCTTGTGGAGAAGTCACAGGGAGGCTCAATATAGAAAGGAAGGTAGCAGAACACAGCAATTAAGAGTATCCAGGCTGGGGATACCTGGGTGGCTCAGTTGGTTAAGCATCTGACTTCGGCTCAGGTCATGATCTCTCGGTCCCGGGATCGAGCCCCTAGTCAGGTTCCCTGCTTAGCAAGGAGTCTGTTTCTCCCTCTCCCTCTGCCGCAACACTGCCCCCCCCAACTCATGTCTCTCTCTCTTTCTCAAATAAATAAATAAAATCTAAAAAAAAAAAAAAAAGAGTATTCAGTCTGCCCAGGCTTGGATCCTTGCTTTACCACTTACTAGTTGTGTGGCCTTGAGAGAATTTCTTAACCATTCTGATCCTCCGTGTCCTCATCTATAAGCTGAGGATAATAGTAGCCAACCCTTATTTAGAGCAAACAGTGGCTAACAGAGAGCCAGATACACCCAAACTCATTTATTCCCATAATAACCCTATTCGAGAGCTACCTATGATCCCTATTTTACTGAGGGGGAAACCAAGGCACAGAAAGTTTAAGTGTCTTGCCAGTCACACAGCTAGTAAGGAAGCCAGGTTTGAACCCCAGCCAGGGTGGCTGGCCAGTCTGCACCGCCACCACCCTGTGCCACCCTGCACTGGTAAGAGGAACATGCGTCTTCCACGGGCACCGTGAGGGGATGGCGCGGCACCGTGTCAGCCCACAGCAAGCACCTGCCGAAGACTGGATTGCGGGCCCCAACCCTTTAACCCCCGGCGGTAACCGTCGTCTTGGAAAAGAAATGGTAATCCAACACCAAAAATGTCGTTTGGGAAGAAAACATATTAAACTTCCTTAGGCCAGGTAAATTTCGTTTTATGAAAAAGTAAAAAGAAACCTCTGCCTCCTAGAGGTGCAGTGGGCTTCTTCGCCCCTTCGGTTTGGGCTCAGCCACGTGCCTTGCTTTGGCCAATGGGAGGTTAGCAGACACTCAGCGAGCAGCAGCTTACGGTATGCTGGTGTGGCGGGCTGAGCTCCTCGGGCATGTGCACCATCACCCTGAGCACGGGCTCTGGCTAGCCTGCTACCAAGAGGAAGGACACATGTGGAGCAGAGACGGACCCAGCCTACAAATGGAGCCAAGCCTGGCTTTGATTAGCCAACCCCCGGCCAACCCCCAGGTACATGAACAAGAAGAAGTGATTGTTGTTTTAAGCCCTGAACTTTGGGGTGGTTTGCTAAGCAGCGATACTGTGGCAATAGCTGATCGATACTAAACTTCATAAATGTTAACAGTTCTTGTTTTCATCATTATTCTCTGCTTGAGAATACTCTGCCTGGGACTTTCTAAGGACACCTGTCCAAATCTAAGTGGAGGATGGACACCATCTGGTGGGAACCCACAGAGTAAATTTAAACCCCACATTTGCTTTGATGCCTAAAAGGACTCTCCTGGCACTGAGCTGGGGATGCTGTGACTCTGGAGTGTATGGGCACTTTCCCCTTCTCAGTCCCCGCCCCAACACATTTCAGGCACGTCTCCAGTGCTGGGGGTTTTAACAACTGGCCAACACAAGACAGCTAAGATGTTACTGCTCCTTTTAGCTCTAACTCAGGCCTCTAGACTCAACGGGATACCAGAATGAATGCTTCTGAATTTAATGACTTCAAAACACGTATTTATATCATTTTTTTTGCCAAGGAAGAAATGGTTTATATCATTTGCAATGGCACTGAATGTTATTGATGGCATATAATGTGTTTGCAAATAAGTGATTTAGGATCTTAGCATAATTCTTCCTATTAATGGCACATAAGTACATCCTGGACAATTCATGTGTTGCTCTCTCTTTCCAGAGAGAATAATCAAGACTTGGCCTTATTCACTATTAGCAATGTATGGACATTCTGTATGGACAGAACTTTAGTCAAGACAAAGACTGCTCCCCAGAAGAGATAGACTTAGTTCAAAAGAACTCATTCTTTTCAACTGTGAAAGGAAGGAACCTAGCCCTGTTATATGAATGAGGAAACCGAGGCTCAGAGATGAGCTTTGACTGCCCTAAGGTCGTAGAGTAAGTAGTAGAACAGGGACTTCAACTCATGACACATGACTTCTAGTTAAATGCTATTCTTGAAGGGTTACTCAAAATGTTCCCCTCAAGGAGACAAGCCCTCCCAGATGTTAAAACATTCTACAAAGTCTTCACAATTACAAGTGTGATACCAGCACATGAATAGACAGAAAACCAATGGGACAGAATTGAAAGTCTAAAAATAGACCCAACTACATACGGAAATCTAACACATGACAAAGGTAGGCTCTCCAATCACTTGAGCAAATATGGACTTTTTATTATAATGGTGTTAGGACGACCGGACAGCCATTTTTAAAAAAGATAAAATAGACGGATTCTTCATACTATATACCAGAATAAACTGCAAATGAATCTGAGATCTAAATGTAAAAAATAAACTATGCAAATACCAGAAGAAAACACAGGTGAATTCCTCTCTCATTTGCAGAGAGAGGCTTTCTAACCATGACTCAAAACCAGAGAGATGCACATTACCACCTACAAAAATTAGCTCAAAGTGGGTCAAAGACCTAAGTGTATAGTAAAACTATAAAACTCACAGAAGAAAACAGAGGCATAAATTTTCATGACCTCGGATTAAGCAGTACTTTCTTAGATATGACACAAACAACAATAGAAAAATCAGATTAATTGAACTTTATAAAAATTAAAAACTTCTGTGCTTCAAAGGACATCAAGAAGGTACAAAGATGACCCAGAAAATGGGAACAAATATTTGCAAGTCATATATCTGATAAATGACTTGTATCTAGAATATATAAAGCACTCTTACAGCTCAATAATAAAAAGAAAAATAACCCAATTTAAAAATGGGCAAAGCATCTGAATAAAAAAGATGCACAAATGGTCAAGAAGTCCATGAAAAGACATCCAACACCATTAGCTATCAAGTAAATGCAGAGCAAAACCACCATGAGACACCACATCACACCCACTAGGATGGCAATAATCAGAAAAGGTTATGACAAGCAGTGGCCAAAGATGTGGAAAGTTGGAACCCTTACACACTGCTGGTGAGAATGTAAAATTGTGCAACCATTTGGAAAAGCCTGGCAATACCTCAGAAAGTTCAGTGTAGAGTCACCATGTGACCCAGCAATTCCACTCCTACGTATACACCCAAGAAATATGAAAACCTGTGTCCACACAAAAATGTATACACAAATGCTCAACACCCTATTATTCATAATAGCCAAAAAGTGGAATCAATAGCTACTATCCCTATGTATCAAGAACTTGTAAGAAGGAAAGGGAAAAGACCAAAAGTCCCATAGAAAAATGGGCAAAGTTCATGAACAGAAAACTCACCAGAATATATAGGGAGGCGGGAGATAAACTGAAGAGATGTGCAAGTTCACACATAATACTAGAAATGCAAATTAAATGCAAAATGGTACAACTCCATATGGAGGCTGTGTATCTAACAAAACTATACGTGCATCTACCCTTTCAACAAGCAATTCTACTTCTAGGGATTTACCTTGAACATACATATACTTTCAGCAATACACAAAATGCATATACACAGGTTAATTATTGCAACATCATCTGTAACTGCAAAATCCTAGAAACCATATCTAAATGTGCAAACGCAGAGAAACAGGTGAATAAACTGTGGCATGTACACACAGTGGGGTTCTGTGCAGCTGTACAAAAGAATGAGGAGCTGGTGGGCATCACTCTGGCACAAATGAAGCCCAGGAGCTGAACCCTCCTGGCCTCCCCAAGTCCCTGCAGTAGCTCACAGAGCCATACACAATTCCAGGCCAGAGCCCTTAGGGAAGTTCAAGTCTAGGTTCTAAATGACCAGTGGAAAAAGCCTTGGAGGGAGACAATGGTAGGGAAGGGACCAATGCAGAGTACGGATCCTGGAGGTGCCTGACTTTGGAATGCTCAAAATACAAAGAAGTGCAGGGAAGGTGTGAGCTCTCCGGATGCCTCTGGGGAGAGGGTGGGGCGAGGCAAGCCCTGGCTGACTCTGTGGAGGACGTGACCTCCAGAAGGCAGATCCAGCCCCAGGGAGGAGAGGCTCAAGCCAGCACCGAGGGTGTGTCGGGCTTGAGGGGGCCTGAAGCCCCCGGTACCTGTTCTGCCCCCAGCTGCCTCCAGAGCCAAATCTGGACTCCTGAGACTGGCGGCAGAGGGAGGCGGGCAAGGAGGAGAGGTGGACTTGGGAGTCACGTGGGCCTCCCAAGGTTCAGATCTTGGCACCACCACTTACTAGCTGTGTGACCTCTGGCAAGTAATACAATCATTCAAATCTCACGCTTCCTTTTACCATTAGGAAAAGAGGGTATCTGTTGGGAGTGAAACAATGATGCTTGCCATGTCTGCAGACTCTCTGCTACCCTTCTCAGGGGGCAATGGGGTCTGTGGCCCTTTGCCTTGAATCTGGGCCACTCTGGTGACTGGTCAACCAACAGAGCAACAGCTCCCCGAGAGGTTCCTATGAGTCAGGCGCTGGGCACTTCCTGTGCCTCATTTCAGTCAACATTCACAACAGCCCCAGAAGGTGGGTACTGTTCTTATCCCCACTTTGTAGATGAGGAAATGAAGGCTCCAAGCAGTTGATGTGCCCCCCAAGGTCCCACAGCTGTTCCAGCTAACATTTTTGTAGCACTTACATCACCCAGGCACTGGTGGAACACAAGGCAGTGTTCCAAACACTGTTCTCGGTGTTTTACAGATATTGACTCCTTTAATCCTCAAAAACTTGGTAAAAAAATTCTATTATGATCCCCATTTTACAGATGTGGAAGTTAAAACACAGAGAGATGAGGTACCTGCCCAAGGTCCCACTGCTAGTAAGAAATGGAGCCATACCCACACCCAGGCATTCTGGCACCAGATGCCCTCTCATTTCCCCAACATACGGGGCACTTGGCCTCTTTCTGCCTCTGGCCTGGAGGTCCCCAGGTAGCAAGAGCTACTCGAGTCCCTCCCTCCCCTGTACTGGTTCAGCACATAACAGGTGCTCAGAAAATGTCTGCCAAGATGAAAAGAATCAAATGTCACAGGTTTTACCATCTGAAAGAAACTTTGGTCCAGGCTCACCAACATCTTGGAAAGCCTTTCATCATGAGCTCCATGAGATAACCAGGCCTGATTTATCCTTTTTTTTTTTTTTTTTTTGCTTGGATGCAACTTTTTATTTTTTATTCAGCCCATTTCTAGGTAGGCTCTATGTACACTAATGGGGGGAAATGTGAATCCAATTAACTTCAAATTTAGCTCATAATGAACTTACCTCATTTTGCTACCAGCTCGGTTCTCATTGTGTGGCAGTAATTAACCACTTGGGGTTGTCACTCCCAGACACATGACACAGAGATCCTCCCAGCCCCTTGCTTCAAACCCTTACAGAATTCATTACCCTGACAGTGTGAAAACCCTTCACTTTGAATACCACAAGGCACCCACCAAACTCCCCCTCTATCTACCTGACTGTGTGAGAGAAAGAAAGCCACTGAGAAGCATGAATTATTGGGAACAAGACGGGAGGTGGGGGCAGGATGCTGGCTATGGCTCGATGGCCAGAGTGTGTCTGCCCGCCTTGACAGCCCTGGGCCAGAGTTTCTGCCCTGAGGAGAGGGATCTCCACACACAAGACCCAAGCTATGAAGGATATGGTGGAGCTGGCTGTGAAAGGCGAAGTCCCAAACTGGCCAGGCCATCAACTGGGGGCTCTTAATGCCCAGGAAACCTGCACACCCCAAGTGGGGGCAATGGTGACTTGCTGTGTGACCTCAGGTAAGTTCTGCCTCCTCTCAGGGCTCTGGCTAATTTTGAAAAGAAGCTGGAACTCTGGTTTCACTTCATTTGGAGATCTCCTGCCTATGTGGATGTTGACATTCATCCAGTTTTTAAAAAATACACACCAGGGGCCAAAGAAAACCTGTCCAAGGGTCATGGTTAGCCCTCATGCTGCCAATTTTCCCATTACCCAGCCTCTGGCCCTCGGGTCCTGTCTGAAGCACCCTACCGTCACCACCCCCACCAGATTCACCAGCTGCCAGGCTTTTACAGGGCATCAGCCCTACCTGGGCATCCAGGTAACTGCCGAAGAGGAAACCACCCCACAGGGCGGAACAGACCAGAGCATAGAGTAGAAGCACAACAAAAGGTGATTTCTGGGAAACTGGGGCCTGAGTCACCAGGGCTGCCTGAACCCCCTGCCATCTTCCTTGTTTCTCTGGTGACAGCCCCAGCCTTCCCGCCATGCCGGCCTCAAAGTTACCCCTCCTCCCTCATGCCCAGTCAGGCCCCGAGCCCCTCCTGACTCTCCATCCCCTCAGTGCCCCCTCCTCCGTGGCCCTGACCTGCCCAGGTTAGACGGTTCTTCCCTTTCCCCTGTTTCCTGGCCACCTCCTCCCAGGCCCTGTGCCTCAGCCCTGCCACTCCGGACGGCCCTGCAAGGCTCCACTTCCAGCAGCCCAGGCCCAGCCATGGAACCACTTAGCCCCCCCGTGAAAGACAACTCAGCATCATCTAGGAACTCCGTGAGGGCTCAAAGCCGAGGCTTCTGATTCTCTCTCGGTTCAATCATTAAACCAAAACTTACAGACACTTCTTCTCCAGCATTTTCCCAGAATACCCTTCTTCTGTCGCAGAACCATGAGAAACCTTTTTGTGTGTTAAGAAACACCCTTTAAACATTATTTAAAACCTTTTTTAAAAAAAGGTCGTAGAGGTGGGAAGCATAGCCTTTCAATGTCACAGGGCACTTTTTTTTTTTTAAGATTTTATTTATTTTGACAGAGATAGCAAGAGAGAGAACACAAGCAGGGGGAGTGGGAGAGGGAGAAGCAGGCTTCCCACTCAGCAGAGAGCCCAACATGGGGCTCAGTCCCAGGACCCCGGGACCACAACCCGAGCTGAAGGCAGATGCCTAACGACTGAGCCACCCAGGTGCCCCCACAGGGCACTTTTTAACAGGTACACCCAAGGATCATATCTGGAAGAGAATATACCCGTTTGATGATTCTTTACTATTTGTTTTTTTTTTTTGTTTTTTGGGTTTTTTTTTAAGATTTTATTTATTTATTTGACAGAGAGAGACAGCGAGAGAGGGAACATAAGCAGGGGGAGTGAGAGAGGGAGAAGCAGGCTTCCCGGCGAGCAGGGAGCCCGATGCGGGGCTCGATCCCAGGACCCTGGGATCATGTCCCAAGCCTGAGGCAGACGCTTAACGACTGAGCCACCCAGGCGCCCTGATTCTTTACTATTTGAATAGAGCTCAGACACAGGGAAGGTACGTGTTAATGTGTAGATTTCTATCAGTTAGAAAAGATAAACCCAAAGGTTTGGGGGTTTTTTTGTCCCGTAGGACATTAACCAATTTTGTATCTAATCTAGCAAGTTTATTCCAGCATTTTTTTTTAAATGCTGCCCCAACAGATGATATAAACCCCTGATCCTCAAATGCTGTTGGAACCACTTTTACCTTTTTATAGGTTCCCTTGTTAGTTTATGAGTGGAATAAAATCTTCACATGTTCCTTCTATATTTGTACATGAGCTATCTTAACTTTTTAAAAATTACACTTTGACACTTGTTATAGGAAAAAGTCTGCCATGCCTGAGCGACATGAGCTGAAGTTTTTCTTTTTTTTCTTTTTTTTTTTTTTTAAGCTGAAGTTTTTCAACCAACGTCAAAGCAGATGAGAGTGGACTACTGCCACCTAAGGGGAGGGGGAGAGAATCAGCCCAGCGCCCAGGACATGGGGTCCGGCGAAGGGATTAATCCTGCTCCGCAGAGCCTGCCCTATGTGTACACGCAGCGCGCCCACCACCAGGCCCGTTTGCTCCAGCTGGCGTCGGAAATACGGGACAGTTTGAAGAGGGCTGCTCTGAAGTGTCCCTTTGTTCGGACCTGCCATGCGTACAGGGTGCGCTGAGCCGGGTGGTGCAGAGGGGGAGTGTGTCACCTGGAGGGGAAAGGCTGACCGAGCTGCAACAGCCCAACCCGCCTGCATACAATGGACACGCTAATTGCAGATGAGCCGCGTCCAGTCCGTAGAGCCGCCCGGCCAGCTCCTAGGAACAGGCTCATTAGCCACTGGTTTAGGCGATGTTACTTACTTAGAGGTAATAACCTAAATTTCTTTTCCCAAAATTACTTAGTCCCCCCTTTTCACTAATTCTGACTGGCCTTCCTCTATTCGCCCTGGCTGAAGATCGAATCTGGCTTTGTAGAGCAGGGAAGACAACGCTGAGAAATCACTAACCAGCGTGCTTGCTTACTTTGCAAATCTCAATGCCCCCATGCCTTCATTTGAACCAACCTCATCTACCTCCCTGGAATCCCTGGGAGCTTCCAGACTCCCAACACTGTGTTTCAGGTTTGAGAGAGTGCTTGAATTTTATCTGCCTGGCATTTTAGAGCAGACACGGGGGCTCAGTCAATATTTCCATGTACATTTATGACACGATCTGCCTTGAACTAGCAACTGTTGATCCAACGTAATAAACCTACCAAGGCAGGGTTCTAATGAGCGGCTGCAAAACAGCTCTGCCATGCTCCTGGCTCCTGGCCTCCCTGCCAGGATAGGCACTGCTCAAGGGATTCATGGAAGCCAAGAGTTACAGCAGGAGGATGGAGAGGGCACCTGCGGGCTAGCTCATGTCTTTATTCATTCATGTGTTCACTCATTCATACATGCATTATCTGACACCTACTAACTTCGAAGCATGTTCCCGAATGCTCCAGAGGACCCCGGAGAGCATAATAATAGTAAAAGAATATCCACAACAATAACAGTTACGATTAATTCTGCTCTTGCCATGCGCCAGGCACCACTCTAAGTGCTTTGTATGTAATATCTCATCTAAGCTACAGAGCCGCCCTGGGAGATCTAAACCTTTAAAATCCCCACTGTGCAGGTACGATATCTAGCCAGAAAGAGGCGGAGCTGGATGCAAACTGAGGCTGCCTGATGCTAGAGTCCTGTACCTGTCCCACCCCCCTCTCCACATTATTCTCCTTCAAAAGGCGAATTACAGAATACAAAACACACCTCTCCTTTGACCGGCAGGTCTACTTCTAGAACTTTACTGATGGAAATACACAGAAAAGTATACCAAGATTTACATTTAGTGGAAGGAAGAGAGACTGGGGTTGGGGTGGGGGGCACAATACAGATGTCTATCATACTGGCTGGGTTAAATAAATTATGATGCTTCACTATGGAGGAAGTTACAGAGTTTTCAAAAATGAGGCAGATGTGAATGTGTGCATTGAGGAAAGAGCTCCAAGACACATTATTGTGTGAATAAAACAAAGTACAGAAGAACACTGTGTACAGCATGATTCCATTTGTGCTAGTAAAAAGCAAAAGCTATATGCTGATAGATGCATTAAAACGTTAAAGTATACACAAGGCACTTAACTTTGGGGTGAGGGGCTATGGATGAGAGGACTGAGGTTGGGGGAGAGAGAGTTTTCATTTTATATTTTTCTGTATGGTTTGAATATTTAACTGTACGCATGTATTACTTTTTTATTCGGAATTAACTTTTTGATTTAAAATTAACTTTTTCTTAAGAACCAGACACTGTCTGCGCCCCAGGGGCCCACTCACGGTCTCCAGGGAGAGATAATAATGAATCCAAGATGCACAAAGAGCACAATTCCTCCCCAACCTCTGCTCCCACCTCAGCAGGTCTCAGGCTAGAGCTGTATCAGAGGGAACTTCTTCCTTTTGAGGACAGCATGATGATGGCAGGAGCACCTTGGCCAAGTCACATAGTCACAACTCAGAGTCCCACCAGGCTACCCCCAAGCCAGCATCCAGCCCTCACATAGACAGGAAACACCATGATATCCTGCCATGCTGAAACGTGCCATCAAACAATCTCAGCCCTGACCATCTGGCTATGAGTAGCCAAAAGGTGGGCACATAGCCTGTCCCTAGAGTCCCTCTGGGTACCAGCTCTAGAAGGTCCAATCCTCATTGGCACACAGTTCCAAAGAGCTCAGTGGCTTGGTTGCCCAGCCCCCAGCAGATTGAAAACAGCAGAATAAAAAGGGGGAGAGAGAATTTTAGAGCCAGGCAAACTGACATTAGGAGAAGTGACAGGTGACAGGTGAGCAGCAAGGATAGAGACAGGAAGACAATATAATCAGACATAAAGTCCAAACCTCAGCAGTCTGGGGTGCTTGGTAGAAGGGCAAGCTGCCTGCTTACAGAGCTCCAGGGGCTTTGCCGCCGCATCAGGCGAGGTTCAGCAGGGTAGCTGGTGCACAGAGATGAAGCTGGGTGCTGTCACTGGGGGAGGGTGAGCTTATGTCCCTCTAGAATGATTATGTGTATCCCTTATCTGAGAAACTGATATGACAAACAAGTGTTTTGAAAGTTGGCTTGGGACCTATATAATCAGATGGAGCAGATGGAGAAAAGCCCAATTGTCCATTTCAGTCCAGGATGGGTCCCTGGAGAACCCTTGTAGAGTGCGGGCTAACAGAAAACACCGCCAGGAGATTAGCTTGCCGATGGAGACCCACCGTGCATCCATTCCTGGTTACGGTGTGCGCCCACCCACGCTTGCCGGAGAATATTGAAAATGTACTTTGGCCTCCTAACATTTCAGAATCATGGAGTCCCATGGCTGGACTAAAACTTGGAGGTGTCCCAGTCCTCTCCCGCCACACACACACTGCCGATTCAGGGCTAAGAGCAATGTCATCACATTTTCCCACCCCCAGGTTGCTAATGCAGAACACACTTCCCAATTCTAATGGCTGGGAAAGTCTGTCTTGCTGAGAGTTGGATTCTACATAAACTAAGATGATTGCAGGGCACCTGGGTGGCTCAGTCGGTTGAGCATCCGACTCTTGATTTCAGCTGATCTCAGGGTTGTGAGATCGAGTCCCACGTTGGGCTTTGTGCTGGGCATGGAGACTGCTTAAGATGCTCTCTCTCCCTCTCTCTGCCCCTTCCCACCCCCAGTCATATGTTCTCTCTCTCTCTAAAACAGAAAACAGAACAAAACAAAAAAACCCCAAGATGATTGCTAAATGGAAAATGGAATGAACTAATGGAATACACAGAAAGCACTGAGTTCCCCTGAGGTGGCCTTCTGGACAGGGGGAACATTACATCTCTGTAAAGGGGGGCAGTGTGGAATGGTGGTTAGGGACGAGGGCACAGGCGGGCATATCGATCCAGACCCTGGCTCCACACTTACTGGCTGTGTGGTCTTGAGAGTTGCTTAGCCTCTCTGTGTCTCAGTTTTCTCATCTATAAACAAAGATCTGCCTCATAGAGTTGCTGAGTGGATCAAGTTAACAAATGTACGTCAAGCCCCTGGCACAGGGCCTGGCACAGAGTGGGCACTCCATAATGCCATCATCGTTCCAGAGCTCCCTGAGCGTGCAACCAGACCAGTCTCCGAAGCGCACTCCGCTCCCATCAGGCTGCTGTCACACGCACAGTGGCTCCCCACTCTGCTGACACAGCAACGGGCACGCCATCAGCCAGGAGCACCGGGTCCCGAACGCTGTCTCGCTCCAGCTGTGTGACCTTGGGCAGATGCCCCAGGCTCCCTTTCCTCGCATGTTGAAGGAAGGGGAAGAGCGCCCCAACAGTTCCCCTCCAGTGGGGTGACAGTGCTCACCCGGGGAGCCCGGTGCCTGGCCTCGAGTCCCCCCACTGCCCACTCCCCACGCCACGCACACACTGCACCTTCCTGCCGCCATCGTCCTTTGTGCCCCGCTCCTGCCCGCTCCCGCGCCCTTGTAAAACACTGAAGACCGAAATGTGAAAGAGGCCGAGTGAAGAAGGCAACAGGACTTCACATGAAGGTGGAAAGCCTCAGAACCTCTCACCCACCCACCACCGCGCGTGCCCGCGGAATCATGAGCACACCTGCGACGGACAGACAGCAGAAGCTAGCTCAGTGGAGCTCTATCTGCCAGACGCTCTTCCAAGGGCTTTGTGCACATGATCTCCTTTAATCAAGACAATCCTGTAAGGGAGAGATCATTACTATTAGTGGTGGTGGCGGTGTTGAGAGGCCGGGCGTAGCGGTTAAGGGCACAGACTCCAGGAGCATGCTGCCAGGATCCAAATCCTGCTCTGCTATTCACTGATTGCTCTGTAACTTTGAGCAAGATACACCTCCATTTCCTCATCTATAAAATGGGGCTAATGATAACACCACCTCCCGAGACTGCTTGAAAGGACTAAAAGAGTCAGGCCGTGAAAGTGCTCCCACATGTCTGACATGCCTATCACTACCTCCAGTATTCAGAAGAAGCAGCAGAGGCTTAGAGAGGGGAAGTAACATGCCCAAGGCTGCACGGGTGGGAACGGGGCCAGGCGGAGGCAGTGGGGCAGGATTAGAATCCCCCGGCAGCCACCACCAAGTTCCTCGTCGAGGATGGGTTTGAAATGAGGAAAAACATGGTGGGAGGGACCTACTAGACCTTTCAGCCTAGGGGGTCAGGTGAGGGCTGGAGGGTCGTATGTGAAGATAGGCACAGCCAGGCTGGCACTGAGTCAGAAAGCCCTCCACTTCCTCACGGTGCCTTCAGGCAGGTCCTCTCCCTTCTCTGAACATTTTCATCTGGGAACCCGAGTCCCAGTCCCAGGCCAGCCACCTGGGAGACCAAACAATGCCAGAGATGTGAGGAATGCATATGACCAGGGTCTCCACCCTACTTTCATACCTGGCTGACAGGCTGTTTAGTCTAATAGTCAATAGGCAAATGTTTAAGCCCGAAAAGCCTCAGATGGGCTTCTGATCTCTTGTAAAGGGACTGAGGCCCATCGCAAATCCTGAACCTGTGCCTCAGCCGGTCCACTTCTGGTCCAGAGGGTAACAGGAGAGTGGACATCACAGGAATCCAGGCCTGGAACTGAGAAAGCCCCAACCAGATAAGCCTCCCGCCCCTCCAATTGTTTCCCCAAACCAAACAGCAAGGCCACACATTAGAGGCAGGCTGGGCAGGTGCACTGCTTGTCAGAGAGAACCAAGCCCACCCCACAGAGGCACCTCGCAGGATGCATGGCAAATTAATGTGCTGCAGAGAACACGCATTACACCGCACTGCTGGCGTGGCAGGCCGCAGAGGCACCAGCCCCTCCCTCCCTGGCGCTCCCCTCCCAGAGAGGCTGAATCAAGGGCCAGGGCTTCTGAGAGGCCCAGGGTAGCTCGGGCTCTTGCTTGCCAGCCATTGCCAGTTCTGGAATCAGCCCTGCCCTGCCCTGCCTCCTCCATGGGCTACAGAGTCCCAAAGGGGATCACAGAAGTGAGAGTGCTTCGTGTAACGTGCGGAGGGAGCACTACTGAGCCGGCCGCATTATTTGGGGGCAAGTGCATGAGTCAGTCAGGCTTGGGTTCAATTTGCTGGTTATTTACCATCTCAGTGCCCACAGCTGGGGAAACTGCGGCTCAGAGAGGCTCAGAGTCCTGCCCAAGATCCCACACATAGCAAAGAGCAGACCTGAGATTCAATTCCAGCAGCTGGACTGCAGGCTCGCTGGAGAAGGTGCTGGAACTGTGCCTCCGTGGGTAGGGTTCCTGCAGGGGGGTCGGGATTGGGGCTCAGGCTGAGTTATGGGAGGTGGGCAGTACCGGTGGGTCCCCTCACACCCGTGGGCAAGCCTCGGGGAGCCGGGTGCTTGAGACTGGGTCGGAAAGTCCTCAGGTGCAGGCAGAGAGGTTGGGGTGAAGTGGGCAGGCGGCTGGGGTGCAATATGAGACAGTCGGGGTCCCAGAGGTGGGAACTGAGAGCCAACTCGAGCAAAGGGCGCACTTGTTCTGTGAGCTGACTTCACACTGGCTCTAAGCCACTTGGGAAGTGGGAAGCACCAGGGCCCAGAGGATGCTAGGGGTCGACCAGTGCAGGGGGTTCCAGCTGGGTTCCGCTGGTCCTCTTGGGGGGCCTTCAGGGCCTCTGGGACTCCCACTCCCTTAATCAGTGAACCTTGTTTCTAACTGGTTTATATAAAGAGCTTCTCATGAAGGTTTTATCTGAACAAAAGTCTTCTTGGCAAAAATTTTAAGATTGAAAAATGGTCGAAGATCACGAATTGCCTATCCTGCAGGTTAGTGAAGAGGCTCCCGGGCCAGGCCTTGCCCAGAGAGCCATGCACAGCCAGGCCTGGGCCCCAGAACCACCATGGTCCCCGATCCAAATTTCCTTTTCTTGTTTTCTCTATTCACTTCCTGCCTCTTCCCCCTCTCAGAACACCCCTCAAGCTCAAGAAACCGATCCTCCATTTTTTTCTTTTCTTCCAGTTAGTCTGAGCCCAAATGTTTCTAATGAAGTGAACAGAACGCTTTCCTTGGTGAACATGCCTAAAGATGCAGGCATCCTCATCTGCTCCGAAGAGGGGGCTGAATCCTCCTCGGGGGAGCAGGTGCAGCGAGTGGACCGGGGCCAGAGAGGGGCAGCCACTGAGAGGACAAGCCAGGTTTCTGCCCAGAGATGCCCGGCATTTCTGCGTTTCAAAATTTGCTGTGTGTATGTGTGTGCATGCACGCATGCGTGAGAGACAGAGAGAGAGATTTCATCCCATCTATGTTTATTGACCTTTGTGGTCAGGGACAGGTAGGGGAGCACACACAGGAATCAGACTTCACAGGATATTCCACTGACTTGCTCCTCTGTGCTACAAACAAATGACTGCACCTGGCTGAGCCTCGCTTTCCAAATCTGCAAAGCGGAGTTGTTACCCTTGCCCTGCCTCCCTGGCTTCTTGGGCTTGGGAATGGAGGAAGGAGAGAAGGAGAGAATGAGGAGGAGGCAGACAGAGCCTTCTGGGGGAAAAAAAAAAAGGAAGCACATGTGTAACCCAGTGTGCCATCAGTTCGAGTTTTAAAGTTGGACGGGCCAGTGCTTGCCACCTTGGCCAGGTCACCCAGGACATGGAGCCTGGCCTCTCCCCCGACCTCCGTCCCGGGCCCCAGGTCAAGCTCCTTCAGGCTCCAGCCATCCCCACCAAAATGAACCTCACTGGGCAGGAGGACTCTGAGAATTAAAACACGCAATCAAACAGCTTCTTGACGGGAAGTGCTTTGGAAATTTTCGGCTCCATTTACTTCTCAATCTAATTTTGTCCTCGGATGCACATTATGCGCGAGATGGGATCTCATGTGGTTTGCCCGGCGCTCCGCACACCAGCAGGAGGCAGCCGGCGTCTCAATTGCTGCTCTCGTCTCTCACCGCCCGTGAGCGGCATAATGAGGGCACCCAGCAGGCTCCGAGTGGCCCTGGGCAAAAAGGCCCAGCCTGGACCCCCTGGCACCCACAGCACCCACAGGCCCAACTTCTCCCACCAACACCCCCAGGGGGACCAAGTCGCAGCCTCCCTGCATCCACAGTCAACTCTGACCCCAGTTCAGACTCCGCCGCCCCCTGCCCCGCAACTGCCTCCCTGCCTGGCCCCAGGCTCCTCCTCCAACACACCAGACCCTCTGCTCCCACCCCTAATGGCTCCCCACCGCCTCTGGATCAAGTCCAAACCCCTTGCTACCCTCCATTCCTAATGGAGTAGTGTAGCCTCCAGCCCCCACCCCCACTCCAGCCCTGAACAGCTTGCTTCTTCCCCACCTCACCTCCATGCCTGCGCAAACATTGCTGGCCCACCCTCCCAGCACCAGCAAACTCCACCAATGTCACCTCCTGTAGAAAAGCTTCCCAGATGCCCCACCTTGCCCTGCCCACCCGAAGTTATATGCTCCCTCCTTAGAGCTCTCGGAGCCACCGCGCCCAGCTCCACGTCACAGCGCTTGTCAGACTGCCTGGGGGGGGGCTGGCTCCACACGGACACTAGACCGAACCCCTCCTGGACAGGGACCGGGCCCTGTTCATGGTTCCCCACGGTGCTGGCACAAAGCTCAGCACAGAGCTGAGGCCAAACAAGTGCTTCCTGGTTCATTCATTCATTCATTTGCTCGGAAAACGTTTTCCAAGCCACTCTTCCGGGCCCAGCATGTCCGGGCCCAGCATGTTAGCACTGGCCCGTCCGACTTTAAAACTCGAACTGATGGCACACTGGGTTACACATGTGAGTGTTTCCTTTTTTTTTTCCCCCAGAAGGCTCTGTTGTGCCCTGTTTCTTAAGAACAAGAAGCTTTCTCATCAAGTCTGCCAGGTGATACTTTTGATCCTCTGCGCTGAAGATAAGCCAGCAGCCAACACTCGGAAGCTACCCAAGTTCTAGCAAAGGGAAATGCCTCCCAGCCACCCCTGGGTTGGGGCTGGGCCCTTTGCCCAACTCCTCCTCCCAGGCCAGCCACTCGCCAAAGGTCACTCAAAACCAGAGAAAACAGCCTGACCCCACAGCCTCCAGGTCCAGCTGCCGCTCCCCACCGGGACTCTCCTGGCATCAGCTACAATCCTTTCCCCCTTTCTGTCAGTGGTCTCTGGCCTATCTGCCAATGTCCTTGGGTTTGAACTTAATGATACCTCAAATCCTGTGGGAAGGGGCTGACTACAGTCGATAAATGACTCCAAGAACAAGGCCCTCCTAAGTGCCACCATCAAGGGAGGCTTTTCAGCTCTTCTTATCTTGGATCTCTGCTCACTCCCTAATTCTTCAAAGGTTTTTGGCAACCTGATACCACTGAACACTTCTCCTTTGGGAATTTTCTACCTTGAGAGTTCAGTTTCCTTGAGGCAGAAGCCAGAAGCTTGATCTCCTAGCCTCCCTTGCAGCCCAGGGCAGAGGCACTGTCCTGGCTCTGCCAAGTAGACACATGGTGTGTGTTGTTAATCCAGACGCTAGTGACACGAGGAAGCAGACGCCCATGCAAGTCCACCTGCTGAGGCGCAGGTTCTAGCGGCGACATCCAGGGTCCAGTGAGAGCAGTGTAAGCCGAGGGCTGTGTGTCCACAGGCCACGGTGTGGCATCTCCACGGGAGCAGTCCTGAGGTGTAGACCTGGCTGTGAAACCTCCAAGCCTCTTGAGTGTCCTAATATCCTCTGGAAGATCCCTTTTCTGCTTAAGCAGCCGGAGAAAATTCTGTTGGTCTCCACTAAGAGCTGTGATTGCTACAGCGTCCAAGGTAGAAGGCAGTGGTGGCCTGCTTTGTCCTTCGTAAATCTCCTCCTCCCGGGCTTCTCCATGGCTCCCTCTTTCCAGTCATCGGTGTTTCCCCAGGACCTCTTCCTAGATCTCTGCTCCTCTCTACCCATCTTTCCTGGGTGACTCGTCTCCTCCAGGCACACGACTTCCAAATCCTCATCCCTGGCCCTGCCCTCTCCCCCACCGCTCGCTGGGGGTTCCCACCTGGTGTCCCTGGGATACCGCAAAGTTGGAGTATCCGAACCAGCTCCTCTTCCAGTTGTCTTTGTCTCAGCTGGTGGCTCCATTACCCACCCAGGCCCCCAAACTCCAACCAGGGGAGCCACCCTCCCTTCAGCACCTCACCTGTCCCCAATTCTACCCCTCAAAATGTTTTCTCCATCTTCATCTCTGCCACCTGGGTCCAGGTCCTCATCCTTTCTCTCCTGGACGTTCACAACCACCTTCAAGGGGTTGGGCTTTCCTGCTGAGTCTTGTCCTCGTTATGTCCACCCTCTGTCAAGACCCCAGAGAGACTTTTTTGAAGATGCTACTCCCTCCTTAAAGTCCAAGGCTCCCCGCACATCCGACATCTGGAGGTTATGATCTCAGGTCATGGTAGCTTCCCTGGTCTGAACCCTCTCCCAGGTCCAGCAGGGGTCTCCCCGCTCCTGGAGCTGCTTGCACTTCCTATGTGGTTTCTGTGTCAGTCATGTTCCCTCTGCCTCATATGCTTTTCCTTCCTGCCCTTGCAGCCTGGCTAATTCCTACTCATTCCAATCAGCTCACGTTTCACCTCCTACAGGAAGCTTTCCTTGGTCACCTCCCCGCACAACCTCAGGAAGGCCTAGTGGCCCTCCTCTTGCTCCTTTGACACCTACCACAACCTTCTCTCCCAGTTTCACCTTTAAAATAACACTTATTGAGCACTTCTGACGGGGCAGAAACCTGTAAGAATCTTACACACATCATCTCATGTCATTCTCACAAAAACCCTATGAGGAAGTGTTATTCCCATTTCCAGGTGAGGAAATTGAGGGTCAGAGAATTGAAGGGGCATTCCCAAGATCAGCAGCTAGACGGGGGAGTCTAGGGTTGGAACCCAGCATTGTCTGACGCTATGCTCGAAGTTCCTAACGGCGATGTTCTGTTGGCTTCACCCAGGGAGCTGCCTTCTGCATCTGCCTAGTGTGGCATAACCTTGGCCAAACCACTTTGCCTTACTGAGCCTCAGTTTCTTCTTTAACAGGGGGGTCAAGCCTCTCCCTGCCACCCTCCCAAGGATGGAAGTAAGATCTGAAGATAAGAGATGTGAAATCAATCAGTAAGCGTGTCTCACCCTTTACAGTAATGCAGGAAGATATTTGCGTACTTTTAGAATTTGGCTTCACTGAATCATTTCCTTGCTCACCTTAGAATCAAAGGCCCACCATCTCCTCCTTCCTTTAGGGTAGGGAGGACTCCCACTTTCCACTCTGACCCAGGTTGCCCCTGGGATATTTAAAGTCATCATCCAGCTATTCCCATCCCCCCTCCCAAAACACAATTGTGACAGTCAAGCAAAGAAAGGCGAGGGGAAAAAATCCATAAAGGCTCTCGGCCAAGCGGCAGCCGGTGGAATTCTCCAGCTCCTGACCACCAGTTAGTGACGTCAGGATTTATAACTGTATTAAATGGTGTGACAGGCAGTCTTGATATATCAGTTCCCCCTTCTTCCCAAATCACAGACAATAAAAGCTTTGGCAGTGAAAGTCATTCATCATCATAAAGACCTGAGACATCCCAGTCATCAATTTCACTCACATCCTTAATACACTGGAGAGAGTGCAGGAGTCGAGCACCTCGGAAGGGGGGGTGGGGGGAGGAAAAAAACACGAAGGAAGATTGAGCAGGAATAATTACAAAGGTCAAAGAAGGGATTCCTCTGGGGGGTGCCATGGGCTGGGCCAGTCCCTGCCAGAGGTGCGCTCAGCCCACAGAGAAGCTGGGCAGTTGCTGGGCATGCTCCAGGCAGCCCAGACTAACACAGGCCAGGCTCGCTGAGCCTGGGGTAGGAGCCAGCTGAAACGGGCTCTGGGACCGGAGGGGGACAGGGAACCATACCCTGGGCTCTGTGGCTCCAGGCTGGGTTCTATGGGAGTCTTTTACTCCATCAGCCTCATTAGTACAAAAGAGATTTAAAGATAATAATAAAACCACAGGTGTTTTGTTTTGTTCTGTTTTTAAACTATCCCCTTTTTGGCACAGATGGCTAGCTGTGCCAGCTATGGTCTTCTTTTGGGCAATAATACCTTTTGAGCAACTATCCAGACTGACACTCCTGGTTACAAAAAATACCGTAATCCTGCCAAGCCAGCTGGGAAAGAGCCACGTCAGCCACGACCATCACATGTGGCCCTGATCCACCCATCAATCTTGTTTGTGGTCTGTTCTCCACATGAGGCTCTGCCTGACTCAGAGCTCCTCTGGTCAGATCTCCTGCTGGCCACTGACGCCAGGCTGGTGAGAAAGAGTGTGGCACACTGGTCAAGTGTGTGCCTGCTGGAATCTGACTACTTGCCTTTGAAACCTGGCTCCACCACGTAGTTGCTGTGTGACCTTAAGCAAATTTCTGTGCTCCTCTGTGCCTCAGTTTTTGCATCAGTTAAATGGGGGTAATAAGACTAACTCTCTCATAGGGTAGTTAGGCAGATTAGACAAGTTAACATATATAAAGTGCTTACAATGATTCCTGGTGCCTAGTGAGTGGGAGGTAAGTATTATCACTCCTGCTGGTGACTCTGGCTTCTTGGATCCTGTTCAGGATTGAGATGAGCTCTGGGGAGAAGGCTCTTACCCTTGCCTCCACCCTAGAGCCGACTCCCCAGATAGACTATGTGACCACCCTACCCTTGAGGTGAGCATGTGACACCTTCTCAGGCCTGGGTTAACAGAGACTTACAAAAGGAAGCAGTGGGTCTGGAAAGGTAAACACATCTCTGGATGGGCAAGTCGGACATACAACAGGTGCCTGTAAGGATCCATGCTGAAACCAGCCTTACCAAACATTTATAGAAGATCTAAGGTGAGAGTAGAATTCTACAGCCCCTCAGTGAATGAAAATAAGAGCTAACTGAGATAAATTAGAGAGAGGCTTTTTCTGGGCTGTGAACACTGGGGGGAAAAAAGTGGCAGGCCTGTAGAAGTTAATGCATTTGGAAAGAAATAATTGTGATAATACCTTGCACTCAAATGTGCCTTATGCTCATCAGAGTGCTATGAATGTATGAATCATAACCTACAAGGTTGATAATCTTGGTAATAACCTAGGATGGTAGTGTTTGGGGCAATTAGTAACAATGAATCACAGTGGACAGCTCACTTGTTCATCCATCCATCCATGCATCAAACACTTCCTGAGTACCTACTATGTTCAAGTTCCATGCTAGGCTGTTGTGGGGAAAGCAGATATCTTTCAGAACCTCGTAGTCTAAGGAGAAAGTTAGGCTAGTAACAAAGAATCACATATCAAGGCACAACAGAAGAACAGATTCGTTGATCCCCAGGGGCCAGGTGAGGGGGACATCACTCTGATTGTGGGGTAAGTAGGAGGACTTCCTGGAGGAGGTAGCACCTGGGGACTGCTCCCCGGGGACAGTCCCTGAAGGCATTCAGGCAGAGACTGCTGGCAGGCCTGCTGGCTCCTCAGGTCCTCAGCAGGTGTCACAAAAGCCTTTTATAGGCAAAACCCTCCATCGGCTCACATCTTCCCTCTTGTTGGGAGACGGGACCTGAGCACTTGGCACAGTCAGGGTGGTACAAGTTCCCTGAAGTCACAAGAAAGGGCACAGCTTATGACTTAGGGCTCATGTGCCCTTCACCACAGTCCTGCGTGAGGGGATGAGCCCAGACTGTAATTCCCATTAGCAGATGTGAAAACTGAGGCTTGGGCAGGTGAAGGTGTCCCCAAAGCCAGCAAGGAGCATGGCAGAGCTGGGATGAAGACCTGTGATCCTGACTCCAGTCAGCCCAGGGCTCTTCCTTTGAAGGCAGACTGCCGCCACCTCTGGGCAAATGACAAGCATTCTAAGCAGAGAAACCAGCAGAAGCAAAAGGCTTGGAGTCACGCCAGGCATGGCAGGGTTGGACAATGGTTAAAAAAACAAAACAAACACAAAACACAGGCCTGGATAAAGGGTTCCATGGACAGAGTCATAGATGAGGTAGACAGATGGTAGTAACCAGTCGGGCTGAGAAACAAGGATGGGAAAGGGAAATAGTCCTGTTCTGGAAGGATCGAAGGTTAAGTCTGGCATGGAGGGAGGAGCACTAGAATAGGAGTCAAGGGATGTGGATTCCAGATCTGTCTTCCTTTCGGAGACCCTGAATTCTCAGTCCTCAGTGTTCCTATCTGCTCACCAAGGGAGTTGCACTAGATGATCCCTAAGGGCTCGTCCAGCACCAAAAGTCCAGTCTCTTGACCCTGGGCAACCTGGGGAGGGTACAATTGTCAAGACAGTGGGGCAGATGGAGACCGAGTAAGGACCAGCAACTGGAAGACGTCGTGGGGACAGGTCAGGCAGACACAGAGCAAAGGAGGTGCCTGATTCCCTCCCAGATGGTGAGTCAGGTCAGGTGTGAGGGGATGTGGAGTCCTCAAGGAGACTTTCCTATTGAGCCCTGGGGAGGTGTGGCAGACAGTATGATGACCCCTCCAAAGATGCCCACATCCTCATCTCCAGAACCTGTGAATAAATATGTTACCTTACAAAGCAAAAGGGACTTTGTGATTAGATCAGGAATTTTGAGATGTGGAGGTGACCCTGGATTATCCAGGTGGGCCCAATGTAATAGCCAAGGGTCTATATAGTGGGAGATAGGAAAGTCAGAGTCACAGAGAGAAAATGTGACAACAGGAGCAGAAATCAAAGGGGAGAAAAAGATACTACCTTGCTGGTTTTGAAGATGGTGTAAGGGGTCATGAGCCAAGGAATGCTGGCAACCCCTACAAAAAGCTGGAAAAAGCAAATAAAAGGATTCCTCCCCTCCCCCCACCCCACCCAGAGCCTCCAGAAGTTGAAATACAGTTCCTTGATTTTAGGACTTCTGCCCCCCAGAATGGTTAAGATAATAAATGTATGTCGTTTTAAGCCCCAAAGCTTCTGGTAATTTGTTATAGCAGCAGCTAAAAACTAATTCAGGAGGCCAGTGGAACACTCAGAAGAGGGGAGCCATGCGACCTGCTCCAGGCTGGACAGGTCCCACCCCTAGTAAGCTCTTTCACCATCCTCTTGCTGTGGAGGACCCCGAGGCTCTCTGGCTCAGGTTGTTTTCCTGAGTTCCAAAATTTTATTTTATTTTTAATCAAAAATTTTAAATCAACACATAGCACTTACGGTGTTCCAAGCAGTGTTTTTGGTGGTTTTGAAAATAACTTACTTTACCACAGAACAAGTTTCTATCCCCATTTTATAGATGAGGAAGCTGAGGCATACACACTCACACACAAACAATTGAGCAAATGAGGTCACCAATTCACAAGGGGCAGAGCTGGGATCTAAAGACAGGCAGTCTGGCTCCAGAGTCTATATGAGAGATGGTGTAATTTTGATCAGCTTCCACGGACCCCAGGGGCTGCTAATGTAACTGTGCTGTGGGTGAACGTGGAGAGCTCTGCTTGGATACCTCTGATGACATGGGGCTTACTACCAATAGAAACCACAGAGTGCAGAAGTCAGGAGAAAACCCAGCTCTGCTACTTGCTGATGTGTGACCTCAAGCAGTTTCTTTAACTGATAGCTGGGACAAAAAGAGTACCTATGTTTCACAGAATGAGGGATGAAATGAAGCAAAGCACATAACAAATGCTCAATAAATATTCACTATCATTGTTATTATCTCCTGAGGCAGCCTATTCCAGTTTCAGAGAGCTCAAACTGTTAAAAAGTTCTTCTTCACACTCAACTAAAGCTTGCCTCCCTGCGGCTTTCCCTGATGTGCTCCTAGCAACCACACCTCACCCCCCACAGCCCTGAGCATAGGAGATGCTGCAGGGCCCCAAGTCAGCTGTCTTAAGCCACCAGCGCTGGGGGACAAGGTACCCTGCCTGCCCTCCTTCCTGTCCTTCTCCATCTGCAAGCCCCGGTATCAAATGCTGATAGAGATTCGCCCCTTAGCCCTGAAAACATGGACTCTCCAGCCTGTATTGCTTGAGAAAAGTTCATGATGGTTCATCCAGAACATTAGAGAGGATGGAAGTTCTGTCCCTATTGACATGTTGGGTGTCCATAAAACGTGGAATAAAATTTTCAAAAAATTGAACAACAGTATGAGCAGTAAAAAACCATTTGTAGGAAATAAACCACATGTATATAATCTGATATATATATGAGCTTCTGGAAGAACACAGACCAAACCGACTCTGATGGCATCAGCAGAATAGGTTAGGGATGGGGTGAGGGGATATGGTCACATGCAGCTATATACACTTATGTGCCACTTGGCTTTATTGCACCATGGACATATATTATGTTGTGATTAAAAAGGAATCATGAGGAGCGCCTGGGTGGCTCAGTTGGTTGAGTGTCTGACTCTTGTCTCAGGGTCTTGAGATCGAGCCCCTCATCAGGCTCCACGCTCAGCACAGAGTCTGCTTGAGATTCTCTCTCTCCCTCTCCCACTGCCCCTCTCCCTGCTCGTGTGCTCTCTCTCTCTCAGATAGTGTTTTTTTTTTAAAGGAATTATGAAAGGGGTATTGCAAGAGAACAAACCAAGCTTCAGAACAGAAGCTTGGAGTCCCAGGCTCTCCCAGAACAGCCTAGACATGGCCTCCTCCACAAAATGTTCCCCAAAGCCCACAGTCAAAGAGAGGCCACCATTCCCTCCCTGGTGCCCTCACATACCATGGCTTCTCCCATGGTATCTCTCTTTTTCTTGTTTATTTTGTTTTGCTTTGTACATTTGCCTCCCCCATCAGACTATGAGCATGTTGAGGGCAGGGACTCTACAATCCTCAAGGCTCAGGCTAGGCTATGGTCTGACAGGAAGAAGATGCTGGGTTTTGATAAAGAGATGAGTGAGCAAGCGATTGAATGATGAATGGCAGCTCTCTGCAAATTGCCAGGCACTACGGTTTGGTCAGTTTTCTCCTCCAGATAATGGCAAGGCAGTGTGTGATCTCTGACCAGGAGAACAAGCTAATGAAATCGCTATTTTAGGAAGATGGATCACAGCAGGGTGGGCTGGGAAGCTGGAGGCCCAGAGACATGTTCGAAGGCTATTTGGAAAGGTCGGTTTCCAAGCTGCTCGCAAGTGTAAAAATCTATGAGTGCATTACCAGGACGGCCATCCAGCTTTGTTTATTTTTATCCTACAAAATACAAGGTCAGAAACAACTACGGTACTTTCTGCTGAAATTATTTTTTTTAATTGACACTGCGTTTCCACAAATATTAATTCATTTATTCAACAAATAGTTCTTAGGAACACTGTGCTAACCTGAAAGCAAATCATATTTTCCTTTGATGTGCATTTTAATTATGGAGATACCTGAATTTCATTTTGGCTTCAAAATGATCAGACCTTCAGCTTCTCTGAACCTCTGAATATCCTTCCAAACACTAAGATTCCAAAATTCCAGGTGTCTATAGAATCTATAACTGTATGTCTATTTAACAATCCCAAACCAAATACTTTAAACCCTAATCGGATTCACCTTGAATCTTTCTAGAATGCAAATAGCCTTGTATCTCTGGGGAAAGTTCCAATCTCACATGCTGAGTTTTCTCTACAGGTGTGGTCCCCTGAAGCACAACATTTCATTTGGAGAGAATGTGACATCACTACACTGGGATGAAATACCGTGTTGTTGCACGTTCTCGAGAACTTACACTCAGCACCCCAGGCCTTCCCCACGGGATGGGTTACACGCTGAGCTGACATTTGGGGAAAGCCATTCCAGGCAGGCGAACGGCCTGGGCAAAGGCCTGGAGTCAGACACAGGCAAGGCCAGTTGGACAGCCTGTGGGCAGCCCTTCCTGGCTTCACAGAGGGATTTTCTGTGGGGGCAGGAGTAGGAACAAGAGGAGACGAGGAATGATAGGGGCTGGAGCAAAATCAAAAACTCGTAAGCCCATAGCAGTGGCTGGCCTGGTAAATGACTGAGCTGCCCAAGAGTTCAGGGCAAACGGGAGATCGCCACACCCCCCAGAGGGGCGGCCACTCACAGCTCTACCGAGTGTGGCTATATGGCAATGTGGACCCAAGGGGGACAAGGTTTTCAATTTTCCAAGACAAGTGAGACGTTTTAATCTTTATGTTAAATCGCCTGACTTTCAGGCACTTTTAAATTTAACTTTTTGATAGTCACATATTGACAACATTTGAAAAATTAAACATGTAAATGATATTTGGTAAAAAGTCCTCTTCCCATACCCAGTTCACTGCTTCTGCCTAAACATAGTTATTAAGTTCCCGAATATCCTTCTAGGGTTTCTTTATGCATGTGTGCACAAATACAAATATGCATTCCCATTGTCCTTCTGTTCTTTACACAAAAGGTAGCATTCTGTACACACTAGTCTTGCTTTGTTCATGAATAATGTATCTCGAAGATCCTTTCCTACCAGGACATGGAGAGTGTCCTCGTTCTTTCCTACAGTTGCACAACAGTGCAGTGGATGGCTAAACTACTCCTGACTTCAACAGTTCCCTGATGGACATTTGGGTTGTTCTCCTCTGATCTTTAAAATGTTAATCTAAGCTTTCTTTTTTTTTTTTTAAGTTTAAAAAACACTATGCAGACCAAACAACCTTTGGGCTGCACTGTGGGTATACAGAATGCCAGCTGAGGGAGGTGTTGGGCCGTGGCTGGGTCTACGGGTTCATAGTGTAGATGCCTATCTGGACTTTGCAGACCCTTCAAGCTGGGGTTGCTAGTGGGAAAAGAAATCAAAATCACTTCAGTGGAGAATGGCTTCAGGTAAGTACTGCTTGAAGATTCTTTGCCTTTGAGGTGGTGAAATCCCCATCACCAGAGGTAACCAAGCCCTGATGTAGAAAAATCCTTGGGTAGGTGAAGAGAGGGGCCGCCCAACCTGTGAAGTTAATTTCCACTGATTTTAAGAGCCCCCGAAGCCTGATTATGGGCTGGGCCCCACTAGCAGCAGAAACAGTCCCACCCTTTCCAAATCTCACTCACTCATTCATTTTACAGTTAAAAGGCATCTACTGAGGCTGGATCTTGTCAGGAATACCTTTCCCCCAAATCTTCCCAAAGCTTCTCATCACTGGGATCTCAGATCAAATGCCACCCTTTTAGAGAGGCTCTGCTTTGTTCCCCACCCCCACTCACCATTACTCTTCAAACAGGTTTCTCCAAAACACGAGCCATGACAAAATTAAGTTTTTTTCCCTCTGGTTGCTGTGAATTGTCTGGCTCTTCCCAGCAGGTAAGCCGGTGAGGGCAGGGACTGGCCACCAGGACCACCATCGTCCTCCAGCTGGGCACATGGTGGGAGTCCAGTACACAGTAACTATTCATGTTTTGCTCTTTTCCAGCTCACACAACTTTGACACCCCAGCATTGTCCATGGGATTTCTAGGCAAGCTCCAGGGCTGAGCCCTTGGTTATAAGATATGATGCTATATCGTAGCTTTAATTATATTTTTGGGGGCATCTTTGGCAGACTGGATACATAAGGAATTTCTCATATTTTAGTTTTTGCTATTCATTATGATTTCACTGTGAGGTATTTCGTTGGGTCTGACTGAGCCTCAAAGGCCCATGACAAACAGATCCGAGGAAGTGCTACCCGTGGACAGATGAACAAGTGGTCAGCCATTCAGAGTGGCTTGGCACTGGCCAGACTTTTGGGAACAAAAGCCCAGAAACACACTAATCACTACCATCTGTTGAGTGTTTACAGGTGCCAAGCACTGTGCTAAGACTCTGCATGGACCATGCGTGTTATCCTCACAGGAAGCCTATGAGCGGGTTCTGTCTGGGCTTTGTTTTATAGCTGGGAACTTGGGCATGGAGGTTAGTAACCCGCCCAAGGTCAGCCAGCCAGAATATGGTGACACTGGGCTTCAAGCTAAGCAGTCTGGCTTTCCTGCTGACATTCTCAATTACATGCTAGAAGAAATGCCCTCTGGAAATTTAGACTGGGATTTTTTTTTTTTTTTTTTTGGTCCATCCCACCACATAATGGCAGCAGGCCACAAAGGTCAGGGCTCTGAGTGAGCGCTAGTTCCAGCTCTAACTCACTGGATGTGACCTTGAGCAAGTCACCTCCCCTGTCTGGACCTGGGTCTCCCCAGCTATCAGGTGAGCAGTTGGACTGCATGACCCTCCCACCCTGCCCATCTGTGGTCGGGATGTTTGTCCTGAGGGAGGCTGGGAAGTGCCAACACGGGCTCCTGGACCCTCCAGATTACCTTCTCCCTCAACTACCCACACATCCTCAGATGCCCCTGTCGAGGTTCTCAAACTCTCTCCCCCCACTGTCTCATTATATCCTTGCAACAGCCAAAGGAGACATGCAGGGCAGGAATCACCATCCCCATTTCATAGACAGGAATCACCATCCCCATTTCATAGACAGGAAAACTGAGGCCCAGAGGACAATCTTTTTGCTGAAGGACAGGACAATTAAGTGGGAAAGTCCAGGCTTATGCCCATTGCTCTGACTCCCAATCTAGTGCTCTTTCCTCCAGTCTTCAGCTATTGCTGACGAAAAAGGCAGAGGCGGAGGGCTTTCTTGGGCTGCCAAGTCTGGGGTATTGAGGCTCCAGATGTTGAACCTAGGGTTACAGCAAATCAGAGCTGCTGGTCTTAGGGACTTAGCATCATTCCGTCTGTCTTTGTGGGTGCTCATCTGCAGCCCCGCTATTGTCTCTTTTGCTTAGAGGGGACAGTGCCCAGGGCTCCCCCCGGTCCTCCACCACACCAAACTTATTTGAGGAGAAGAAGCCTCCCTCGGTCTCCTCCCTCCATTCTAACAGCTGATGCAAAAAGATGGTGCTCGGGGGAAGAAGGCTGGCAAGGATACAGGCTACCCCCGTTCCTTTGTTCTTCCAGGCAAAGGTCAGGTGGGCACCGCTGAGAGCAAGACTGCTGGGTCCTTCAGCAGTAGGGAGGTGAGCAGAAGCAGGGAGCCTGGCATCCCACCCGCTGTCCTCCCTGGCAGGTAGGCGCAGGGGCTGCTCCATCGGCAGGCCTGTGGCCCAAGGACACACCTGCAAATAATTAGTCCCAATCAGGATGATCCCAAACTGCTGATGATGCAGAAATGGGCTGGCCATGTCACTGGTTTGCAAATGGTGAGCAGTTTCTGAACCGTGGCCCTGGCTGGTAGAGCAGGAGTTTAACTTAATATTTAATGTGGCATATAAACGATGGAGAGAAATCGACTTGTTCTCTAATGAGATCTTCCCTGCACAGCACAGAGTGTAAGGGCCGAGATGGAGCAGGATGGAGGCCACCTCCCCCACCCCACCCCTCCCCCGGACTCCAGCTAGAGCCCTGAGCTGGCTCACAATCCAGCTGAGCACCAACTACGCTCTGGGCTCTGTGGGGAGCAGAGAAGGTAAGGCATGGGGCTGGTCTCCCCGTAGAGTTCAGAACTGTGTCAACACATCCACGAACACAAGTGGAATTCAATCACTGCCCCGTGGTCACATGGAGGCCATCCTAACAGCTCTTGGGGGCATTCCTTCAAGGTGTTCTAGCCCTTCTCAGTGGGGTCAGCAACTGCCCCCTAGAGGGTGTTTGGAAAATTTGTTGGGGCTTTTCAACGATTGAGAGGCATCACTGCCTTGTGGTGGAACAGTCCCCCCTGTGAAGTTTCCTTTCATCTTGCACGACTGTCATGTCCTGCCCAACAGGACAGGTGAAAAATCTGTTTATAATTATTTAAATCTAGCCCTGAACTTCATTTGCATATAAATGTGAACTTGCAATTTCCATGGTCTTAATATACACTGAATTTTCTAGGAATGCAACGACTGTGTAAACCGAGCAAAGCTTGTACCTTAATATTTTACTTGGAACTTTGCCAGGAGTTCCTCACCTATTCATAAAATCATGCTCACTGTATGAGTAAGTACGAGTCCCTAAGCCTGCTCAGGGCTGTGGCGTTCACAGTGATTCTGTGCACGGGGCAGGCCCTGAACTACTTCATTATGTCTTGCAGTTTAATCAGGCAGAGTATTTACTTATCAAAGTACATAGTATTTTTTTAAAGATTTTATTTATTTATTTGAGATAGAGAATGAGAGAGAGCATGAGCCGCGGCACAGAGGGAGAGGGAGAAGCAGACTCGCCACTGAGCAGGGAGCCCAACTTGGGGCTCAATCCCAGAACTCTGGGATCATGACCCTAACTAAAGGCAGACGCTTAACCAACTGGCACCCAGGCGCCCCCAAAGTACATAGTATTTAATTATAAACAGTTTCACTTTCATTCTTCCTGTATCTCATAATTAAGGCATTATTTTTATTTTATTTGAAATCAGATGTGAAGATTGTTTTTATGAACTTTATTTTAGGAGAGTAAAGGGGCATTGTTAATATCTGCTATCCCAAGGGGATGCTGGCTGGGACTGGGCAGAGAACCCCAAAATCACAATGCCTCATAAAGCAGGGGAAGGACTAGGGAATCTACAAGCCTCCGACCTGTCTGTGTGCACCCATGCCTCTGTGTGTGTGTCCTTTATATTTTTCCAAACCAACGGGATCATACTTCACACAGTATTTTACAAAGGATTTATGTACTTAAAAATATATCTTGGACATTTCGTCATTTCGGCATAGACAGCTCTACTTAATTCTTTTTAATTGGTTTAATTGGTTGCATAGTATTTTGTGCTATGAAGGAGCCATAATTTATTTAACCAGCTCCTATTGACAGACACTGCATTGTTTCCATTTGTTTGCCATTATAAATAATTCTGAATTTTACATTACATACAAAAGACTTACATTTTTAACTGCCATTTGTATTATTTTTTCTTTGTCTTTTATAATTTGGAACAGATTTTTAAAGCTTTCTCCACTCTAAGATTATAAAAAGTATCCCTCGTTTTTTTCTAGTTTATTATTGGTTTCATTTTTTACGAAGTTTAGATCAACTTGGAATTTTTTTTTGATATAAAAAGTGGGGTATCTATCCAACAAACCCAGTTGTCCGAACACCATTAACTGAATGATTTATCTTTACTGATTTGATAAAGAGGACACGTATTGAATGGAGCACTGGGTGTTACACGCAAACAATGAATCATGGAACACTACACCAAAAACTAATGATGTAATGTATGGTGATTAACATAACATAATAAAATAAAATTTAAAAAGAACAAAAACAAAACAAAAAAAAGAAATACTACATTTATAAACACCCACATATAATTTGGATCCATTTAAGGACTCTTTATGCTACTTACTATATTTGTCTGTTTACTTTAGTTTCAGTTACAAATAGCTTTAGCGGCGCCTGGCTGGCTCAGTCAGGAGAGGGAATGATTCTTGAGCTCTGGGTTGTGAGTTTTCAAGCCCCACACTGGGTATAGAGATTACTTAAATAAATAAATAAATAAACTGTAAAAAACAAAAACAAAAAATAGTTTTAATTGCTGCTGTTTTATCATAATGTTTTTAAATAGGCTACGACTTTTGCTCATTTCTCTATTTCAGAATTTTTTAGCGATCCTTGAGTGCTTATTCTTCCAGTATTTTGTATCATTTAGACATGTTCCAAAAAAAAGAAAAATTCTGCTGCTAGTTCGATTGGGATTGCGAATGAGTAGATTACTTAGGGAAAACTGACATCTTTATGATATTGAGTTTTCCTGCCCAAGAACAAGTTATATCTCTCCATTTATTCTTTTATGTCCTTAGTGGAGTTTATTTTATTTATTTTTTTAAAGATTTTATTTATTTATTTGACAGAGAGAGACACAGCGAGAGAGGGAATGCAAGCAGGGGGAGTGGGAGAAGGAGAAGCAGGCTTCCCGCAGAGCAGGAGCCCGATGCGGGACTCGATCCCAGGACCCTGGGATCATGACCTGAGCCGAAGGCAGATGCTTAATGACTGAGCCACCCAGGTGCCCCTCTTTCATGTCCTTAGTGGAGTTTAAAGTGAAGTTTATTCCTCAGCATTTGGGGTTTTTCTGGTGCTATTGTTAAAGGACTCTTCTTCTATTATTTTTCTAGCTAGCTATTTGTTTACTCACAAGAAAGCTAATGATTGTATTTATAATTAGAATACTTCTAATATTTCAAAATCAAGCATATGGTTATGCAAAATCAAGACATGGGTGAACTTTTAAAAAATCGACTGAATTTTTCAAACAAGATGTATTTATTTATTCTTAGAGTGTGCATGAGAGAGGGGAGTGGCGGGGGGGAGGAGCAGAGGCAAAGGGAGAGAGAATCTCCAGCAGACTCCCTCCTAAGAGTGGAGCCTAACACAGGGCTCAATCTCACAACCCTGAGATCATGACCTGAGCTGAAGCCAAGAGTCAGATGCTCCACTGACTGAGCCACCCAGGTGCCCCTGAATTTTAAAAAATTGTAATAAAATAAAATAGCTCAGAATTGCACATGATCATGAAGTGGTCTTAGATATAGTAAGAGCTCTTCATGTAATGTAATACTGATTTTTCCCAACAGCTTTCGTCTGCCACCTCATATCTTGCTCTCATAGCCCTATATGGTCCTCTACAGAAATACCCTTCAGCGATGAACACCCAGAAAAACACACCTCTGGGAAGGGCATGCCAAAAAACCCATTTTCTCTATTTTTCCCAGAACAAGGCAGAAAATATTTCTTCCAATGGTACATTTCTATACCATCCACTACCTGAGTGCTTTTAATGTTCTACAGCAGGTAATTTAATGTGTTTTCAGGAAAGATGAAAGTTAAAAGCAACACAAAGAGTAAGAATGGGTTAGAGACTAGAATTATCTCCAAAATTAAAAAAAAATTTAAAGATCAAGCATCATTCGGACTTCATTCTGGAGTACGAATAAGTCTTTGGTCAAAGGTTTATCTGAAAACTCAATCCATGCCCAGACCTGCTGCCTGGGCCAACTGCAGCCTTCTGGGGGAGAGGACCTCAGGGGATATCTGTGCTGTCAGTAAAGCCTCCCTCTAACTGAGGCTCCCCAGCCTCTATACCTGTCCCAATGCTGACACCTCCCCACCTGCACCAGCTCAGCTGCCTCCAGGTTCTTGTCAGGATGGGCAAACAGGACCCCCACTGTCTGAGCCCCATGAGCCCCAGTGCCAAAATATCAGCACAGGTCTTAGGGTTAGGTTCTCACTGTCTTGGAGCCTATGTGACATCCAGCCCCCTCCCCAAAAGGTCTAACCTAAGCCCAGTTCCCAGCTTCCCTGACATAACCATAGCCCACCTATACTTCTAAGAACTCCTGTCTGTTACTTCTTACCATGTCCTGCCTATCAGCCTACAGGGACATCCTGCTACCCTGGGCTGGACGCCTAGGCTCTGGCCTAAGCGCCACCCCCAAGCCTCCCACTATCTGTCTGTCTAGTATCTGAGACTGCTTCCTGCCTGCCAACTTGGACAAACTTCCAGAGTCTGTCCTCCCATATTATCCCACTGCTGCTGGAGGAGGAAGAGGTATCTACCCAGCCCTTCTAGTCCAGGCCCTTCTGCAGCACCAAGCCTCACAATGATGACCAGCCATCAAGAGAAGGCTCTGAGAGGAATAATAACAGCAACATGTATTGGGTGCTTGCTATGTGCTAAACAAGAGCCTAAGCACCTTATATGTATTGACGAATTAATCCTCGCAACAACACTATGGGTCAGGTGCTATCACCAATCCCATTTTAGGGATTTTCTTTTTTTAAAACATGGCCCAGAATTCTTATATAATTTACCCAAGATTAGAGAGCTAGTCAATGGCAAGTTCAAATCCAGCAGTGTGCCTCCAGGGTCCAAACTCTTTATACTGATAGCTAAAGAGGCTGGCCCTGGGCCTTCTAGAAAGGCAGCTATTTTGCATCCACCAAGCACCTTCCAGCCTAAACCTCTTGCCCTTCTTGACTCAGCCTCTGCCTGGAAATCTGAAATGTCAATGACAGTTTGACAGAAGTCTGCTCTTTCTCAAGTCTCACCAGCCAGGCTATCCTTCTCATGAGAAGGACTGAACGCCAGGCCCTACCCACAGGAGATCCCAAAATCACTGAGGCCCCTCTGTCATGGGCCTCCCCTGCCGTCTGTCCAACCCATGGTCCATTTGGCATTTGCTCTCCTCTGGCTTTATCAGAGCAACAGAAAGCCATGTCTCATCACAGTCACAACCCCCAGCCCCAGCAGTCTCCTGCCTGACCAATTCTGGGACCTCATAACCTTATTAAAACAAAAAATGGCCAGTCAAGTCCAAAAGCACCAAGCCACTCTTCCCACCACGCAGGCAATCTCAGTCTCTCTCTCTCTCTCCTCCACCCTAGATGCCCTCACCTGTCACAATGGGGTAGGACTGCGGCCCAGGCACGCTGCTCCCGATGTCGGTGGGGGTGGGACTGGTCAGGTTGGCCTTCATGTCATCCAGCCCTCCAGCCAGCGAGGCCATCGCTGAATACTCAGTGGTCTGAAAGAGGAAACAAAACAGAGAAAGCTCAGTATCAAGACTCCAAAGCACCTCAGCCAAATGCCAGCACCACATCCTGGGGTTCAGCCACCTCGCTGGGTTAGCCCATGCTGGCGCCAAGGCCACCCCAAGTGTTGAGAAGGCAGGTCCGACTCAATAGAACAAGACCGGTATCCAAACTCAGCAGTTCTCCCCCGGGGGGAGGAGGTGGGCAGGATTCAGAGCAGTTGCACGAGAATCCCACCCTAGCTTCCTGAGGCTGCAGACGCCACCAGCCCAGCCCCAGCGGCCACAGATGGCCTCTTCCAAGCAGGGAGGGAGAGGTCAGTAACCAAAAGCAAGGCAGAGATAAGAGTCTTGTTGCCAAGAGGATGGAGAGAAAAGTGTCCGATTTCAATGCTCTTAAACCACAGATGCAGAATCACAGAAACAAGGCTAAGAGGAGTCCGAGACATCATCATGCCAGGCCTTCAATTCGTAGATGAGTAAACTGAGGCCCAAGGCGAAGAGGGCTTTGTCCACAGCCAACAGGGCAGAATCCCAGTCCAGAGAGTCGTCCTCCAAAAACTCTCACTCAAAATCCAAAACAGTAAAACCAAACGAACCACGGGTTTGGCGAGTGTTTCTGAGTCCCGAAAGCATGTGAGCACCTGTCTGCTGAGAACTGCGGGGCGCACACCTCAGATTGAGCATGGCCACACCAACCATGGGCGCCTGGCCCACAGTCGTGCTCCTTTCGTTAAGCCATTTCATGAAATCAAAGCTTGTGATGAGTCATTTCCTTGGCATGCAAGCCCACCATCAGAGTGGTCTCCAGAAGATGCCAGCCTGGGTCTTCACATTCAGGGACAGACGAAATGAGAAGCATGAATGCCAGGTCTCTTCCTTCCACCCAACCCCCAGGCTGATTTTCAGGTAAAGAAAATATTTACAAACACCTAAGCCAAAGACTTTGGGTGTGCATGCCAAATTCTAGTGTGAGCAGTTCCCTCCAGGACCCTGGCCTTGCCAATGGAGGGCATATCCCTGTCTGTTCAGGCTTATGTCCTTGGCAGACAGGGAAAGGGAAGCAAACAGTCTTGGGCACCTTGGGTAGGATGCTGAGGACTGAGCCACAGGTCATGTAACCAGGGGAACCCCTGGGCCAGTGGCAGGCAGATGGGACTCAGACTCAGGCATATTCCTGGTGCTTCTCTCAGGCTATGAATTAGAAAGAATTCTTGGGCAGCTCAAACTGGGGTGGCTGGCAGCCATGAGTCCATGAGGTACTGCAGGCCCAGGCATCCTGCCATGAGCCTCACTGAGGACAGCTTTGTCCGGAGCTCCTGGGGCTCTCAATCATCTCCAGCAGAGGCTGATTCTGAAACACGCAGAGAAGAGCACAGGTTTCTAAGGGAGAAGGACAAGATAGGGACACGCCTTTCAACATCAGGAATCACTGTAGAGCTGTAGTAATTAAGACAGTGTGGGATTGGCACAGGGACAGATAAATAGATCAATGAAATAGAAGCGAGTCCAGAAACTGATCTGTGCATATATGGAACCTTGATATATGAGAGAAGGGATGTACAAATCAGCAGGGAAGGATGGACTCTAATCAACAGGGCGGGGGTAACCAGTTATCCATTCAGAAACAAGGGGGAAAAAAGAAATTGGATCTTTACTTTACTCCAGACACAAAAATCAATTCCAGGTGGATTGGAGACCTAAATGGGAAAGGCAAAGGCATCTAACGTGGTTGGCTCTAGGTCCAGCCAAAAATCCTTGGGAACAAGTGGTCCTGGGATGCTCACACAGGGTTCTTGGTCACTGTGAGGACAGGAGGGGGTCCCAGTCATCCTGCCACCCTGATCCGATGCCTCCTCCTCCAGGAAGTCCTTCCTGACTACCATTCCATAGGAGGCAGGTGACCCTCCTTTGCTCTGCTGGCCCCACCAAGTGGTCATGCCAGGGCAATCAGAACCACAATCTTCACACCCATGTCAAAAACTCACATTTATTGATCACTTTCTCTGTGTGAGGAGCTTTACCTGAATGTTCCATTTAATCCTCACAGTAACTCCATGAAGCAGGTTCTATGTTATCCCCATTTTACAGACGATGAAACTGAGACCTATGATAGAAGGGAAGCAGCTTGCTTAAAGTCACACAGCTTCTAGGTGCCACAGCCAGGATTCCAACCTGGATCCATCTGACTCCAAAGTCTTGACAATGACTCTGATGATTTTTATACTGTGAGGCCTGATCTGTTAACAGATGCAAAATCAATTTGCTAGTGCCAGTATTTTAAAAAATGAAATTAGAATAGACTAGAACAGAAAATACCCAAGGTTCTTACACACAGCAAAAGTCCTGTTTTGGAAATCTTGGTTTCACATATAAGTGGATACAGATATACTAGGTGGAGATGAGGATGTCTTTCTTGCTTCAGGTCAGGACCAGCAAAGTTTTCATTCCACGCAGCAAGGAGCTGTTGAGAAACGGTCACTGTCTAGACTTCATCCCCCACAGAATTGGACCTGGTCATGGCATTAGCTGCCTAATTTGCTAAAAAAGGAACTCGGAAGTAAAGCTCACTGAAATGGCTCCTTCAGTGCATTGTCATGAGCAAAAAAAAAAAAGAAGGAGGTCAAAACAAATCTGTAAGGGTTTCTTCCAAGATGGTGTCTTCTGGAGTTCCTGGGACTCTGGGGTAGAGGACAGGCCTCCCTCCTCTCTGTATTACCAGTGCCCTTACAGAGGCCTGAGCATAATGAATGTTCAGTGTTTATTGAGCCTTTCTTGCGCACAAGACGACATGTGAAGGCCAGACATGCTCTCTGACCCTCATCCACAAACCCCGAGGGAAAAGACACATGGCCCAGAAGCTTTATCCAAGAGGAACAGGAGTGCAGAACCATTCATTGACCATGGAGTGGGAAGTGGTCAGAACAGGGCTCTTGGGCAGGTGGCACTGAACCTGGGTCTGAGCAATCCCCAACCCCCAAGGCTGATAAGTGCTGCAGGAAGGCTCAGAGATAAGAGGACAGGAGTGATCTGGAAACAGGGCACATGCCAATCGTTGAAGGAAGTGAAAGTAAAAGAGGCAAAGACGGAAAGGTAGTTAAGCTGGGATTCAACTCTGATGGGCTTGCACAGGGAACACATGGATGAACACATGAATGAGCCATCCTTAGGCGGGCCAGATAGCAATCTCAACCAAAGGTCAGCATCCCTGAGCCCCTCTGTACCCCACTGCCAGACCTACCCCCTTCCTGGACTCCAGGCTGGGCAGCTGGGTCTGCAAGGGAAAGCCTTTATTTCCCCCAAGAAAGCAGAACCAACCTAGCTTTAAGAAAATTGCAAGAGGGTGACCAATGGGGATATTCTGCTTCTTAATGTCTCTGATGCTCAGTTGGAAGGGTCTTTTAGCTATTTGATTTTGTTTTGGTCAATAAATTCACTGTCAAAGTTTGTCCAGTCACTTTGACAGCTGGGTTTGGATCCCCTTTCCAAGATAAAAATCTTTAACTTGTGTTACACATGTGGTAGGAGGTCCAAAAATCCAGTCTCCCAACCACCACTGGCTGCCAGAAGGTAGAGTGAACTTCTCTAAAGAGTGGGGGCCCTGGGGACAGGGGACTTGGAAACCCTCCCTCAGCTGCCCTTGGCTATCTATACCTCCCACCACCACCACGTGGCAGGGCTTGGCCCAAACCTAGACTCTCTTCTTGGGAAGGATTCCACATCTCTTACTCTGCTCCTGCGTGAGCCAGAGGATGCTAACATTTAGTTTTGGTGTGTAATTATTCCCTGAGTCCTCGTCACTGCCTGTCCCTTGGAGCTGCCGATGATTCTCTCCAATCTCCTGGGCTCCCCTGCTCCTCAGCTACTCCCGGCAGTCCTACCCCGGCCTGGAGGACTCGTAGAGAACTCCTACACTGTCCACAAGACCCAGCTCCAACGTCACCTCCTTGGGGAAGCCATTCCCGGGTCCCCTACGTCTACAGAGAAATAGTGACTCCTTATCAATGCTTCCTTATGTCCACAGACCTCCATTGCCATACTTCTACCATGTTTAATGGCCATTTGTCTATCTCCCTCTAGGCTGCCTTGAGATCATGGAACAGGGAACATCCCTAGAGCCCCCTAAGCGCTTGGTGGGTGAATATACGGTCCAGTAGCATGACATTAGCCACAACACTCAAAAATTAACTGAGAAGGGTTTGAACAAGAACCCCAAGTGATATGCTAACCTTCCCCTACCCCTCTCCCCTTTCCCCTCATCAAGTCAGGTGACCAGCAAACAACGTCCTTGGCCACCATGTGTTAAAGCCTCTGGGGAAGTGCTTTCACTGGTCTGTGAGAAGATACCAGGCATTCAACATTAGTTAGAGGAAATAAAAGAGCCACACTAAGAACTTTTTTTTTTTAACCTCGGAAAACACTGCCCTTAAGAATAGTCAAAGTCCTTGCCAATCCCTCCTGCAGTTCAGTACCCCTGACGTTTTGTTTTCCTCTCCTGATGAGTAGTTAGCCTGCCTGTGGTTGAGCAAGAGGAACACTGGAAACCACGGTTTGCCCCTTTTTGCTTTGGCTGCCAGAAAGCTCAGTCAAATTCAGTGTTCAACCACCGCAACCACAGCATTGCTGGCACCTGGCGTTAGGACCCACCCTCTTCCGCCATGTTATTTCTGAACTTTTTTTCAGCCTTAACATACTAACTTTGGTCCATGCAATTGTTTGTTTTGCAGGACACCTCAGGTCCTTTGTGAAAGTGGAGACTGGACAGGGTAAAAAGAATGACAGAGAAAGAAAGCCAGAAAGGAAGGTCAGGAGACAGGAAGAGAAGAGAGAGGAAATAATCGGTGCCTCTGGTAACCGCGACAGTGCACTTCCACTTCTCTCAGTTATCTGGGGGGCCGAGGGCTGAGTTGACGGAACACGGCGGGGGCGGGTCGCATGTACGTAAGTATGCTGGTGCACCCACGTGCTCGGGAACAGGGCCCCCCTCCTCCCACCGCTGGCAGTCACAGCCAATAGCTGTGTTCCACACTTCTGACTCCTCTGAGCCCTTGGGGTTCTTTCTTAGGATGCTATTTGGGGCTTCTGCTCCCTTCCCATCAGGGCCGCCTGGTGCCATCCTTGACCATGACCCAGAAAGAGAAATGAACTGAGGACAGCACTTCACAGACTGTCCACTCCAGGGCAACCAACGGGGATAAAACTCTTTGCCCGACAGCCACCGATTCTTGTAAGGCCTCAAGGTCAAGACCAGCAAGTATGCACACCCTCCTCACAGATACCAGGCTCCAGACGATGGAAAGTCTTGAACTCTCCAGTGTCTGAGCTAGACAGACACTCAGGGTCATTTTCCCCGACATGGAGAAAGTGAGGTACAGGGAGGGGAATGGACTTCCTCAGCTAATTTTTATCTGTCTCATGTATAGCCTTTGACCTTGTGGTAGAAAGAACTGTGAACCAGGAGCGATAACACGGGGTTCTCACCCCAGCTCTGCCTCCCTCTGTCCTGTGTGACCTCAGGCAAGCCAGACCAGCTCCTGGAGCCTCATTTTCCCCATTAATAAAATGAGATTTAAGTCAAACTCCTTGCTGCCTGCCTGCCAGGGCGGGTGTGAGGATCTGAAGGATAAGGACAGGGATGGCACTTGGGAAGCTAAGCAACACAAGGGATAAGGAATCCTAGAAGGGACTCCAGGAGGCACATGCCCCGGGAAAATGGGTGCTGGGCGTCATTTGGGTCCCTAGGAAATTACCTGGAAAAGGACTGCCTGGGGCTGCACCAAGTATTGTCTCATCAGCACGGGGCACCACTGCCATAGCATGGAGGAGAAAAGAAACACAGACACGTGAGAAGGAGGGCAGCACGAAGGAGGGCAGGGCATGGGGACGAGGCTGCAGGGCTGGCTACCTCAGATGGCTACCTCGGCCCAAGAGGCTTCCCCGTCCCTGCTGAGCTCCTCCAGGCTCACTGCCCAGCCTCAGGTGGCCCTCGGGAGCTGGGCCAGCGCCAGGCCAGCCACTCCCATCCAGACACCTGCCCACCGACACACCTACCCAGCAGAGGACATGAGCTGGAGTGGGGGAGCTATGTCCCCAGGGCCTGGCCTGATGACCTGAGACTGAGGAGGCAGAGTGGTCTGGATGCCTCGGGCAGCTGGGGTGGAGCCGGGGCTTGGGGGCAGCTGTCTCTCTTCCCTGGCCTCTGCTTCCCCAGCTGTCTGAGGACTTGTACGTGATCTCCAAGTCCCCTGCCACCGCTGATGGCTCTTTGCCTCTCTAAGTGGCCACAAGACAGAATAGGGAGTCCCTCTTCGACAGATGAGCTCCAACGCAAGAAAGAGAGATGGAGGGGATCCGATAGGTTGGAGGACACTTGAGACATATCAATCGGTCGCAACGTGGACACTGACTCCCACAAATAGACTATAAAAAATATGAATGTAAAAGAAAATATTGTGGCGTATTACGAAGCTATCATAAATGCAAATACAGATTGTATATTTGAGTTTTTTGAGTACATTATAGATTTGCTAACTCTTTAGGGGTGATAATGGTATCATGGTTATGCTTGCTAAGGTCTCATCTTTTAAAGAGTCATTCTAAAACATTTACAGATAAAATGATACAATGTCTGGAGTCTGCTTCAAAATGAAGTTAACGAAGTTCACTGCCATTAACAAATTGTGGTCTATCTATGCAACGGGATACTACACCACAGTACAAAGGAACAAGGCACTGATGCGTGCTGCCATACAGGGGAGCCTAAAAGCACGCTAAGTCGAACACCAGGTACGGGGCCCGGGTGGCTCAGTCGGTAAGCGTCTGCCTTCGGCTCAGGTCGTGATCCCAGGGTCCCCGGATCGAGTCCCGCATCGGGCTCCCTGCTCGGCGAGGAGCCTGCTTCTCCCTCTGCCTCTCCCTCCTGCTCATGCGCCCTCTCTGTCTCTCAAATGAATAAGTTTTAAAAATCTTGAAAAAAAGAAAGAAAAGAAGAGAAAAAGAAAGAAAAGAGAAAGAAAGAAAGAAAGAAAGAAAGAAAGAAAGAAAAGAAGAAAAGAAGAAAGAAAGAAAGAAAAAAAAAAGAAAGAAAAGAAGAAAGAAAGAAGAAAGAAAGAAAGAAAGAAAGAAAGAAAGAAAGAAAGAAAGAAAG